>NC_067486.1:13780488-14022988 GCF_947179515.1 Apodemus sylvaticus | reverse complement strand
CATAGCCAGGAGAATGAGCTATGTAATATTTAATAGTCACTGTACTGAAAGTAATTCCTGAAACAAATCTTCCCCCCAGTTTTTATCAATTCTGGAACTACATAAGAAAAAATGCCAAGTTGATTAAAATACTAAGCAAGTTATTCTTTTTTAAAAAGTTCTGCAGTTATTAAATGAAACAGAAGATCATTGCTTAAATCAGTAAATCTCATCTATTACTTCTGCCCATCTCAGTAAATGAATTGTTAGTTGAAGAGCCTCACTCTCTACAAAACTGCATTCATTATTGTCTAGAATCTTCTATGATCCCCAGAACTCATATTGATAAGCAGAGAGGAAACCTGATTACCATATTGATTACATTAATTATAAAAGGAAGACTTTGTCCTCAGAGTTGAACATTTAAAAATGACATCTTATTTCTTCCCTAAAAGATTTCAGCGCCTAGTAGAGAAGGTATGCAGGTCCTGTGATACTTCCCAAAGAAGACAGGTTTAGAGCAGAGGTCTCCAAGTTCACTATCAGGATGCACATAACTCGAAGTTTAATAACCCTTCTGGATTTGGATTTCATTGAAATGGCAGACGTGTAGTCTCCTTAGAAAGTATTCTGTAGGTGAGTGCCAAACCTGGAGCCATCTTTTGAGTTGTATACATGAGCTTTTAGGGAATTAAATGCAGTATTTCTCATCCAAAATTTTATCTCTAAAATCACAGGTTAGAAATCATAATCCCATCACCCCACTGTCCTACATTCTCAAAACTATAACTTCCTGTAAATCCCAGAACGTCTGTCAAGTCCATAATTTTAGCCAACAGAAACAGCAAAGACCACGAGATGTAACATATGCTAAAGGTATGTCTAATGTCCTCTAAGGCTTCAGCAAATGTGATTTTTCAAAGAGCTTTTAGCATTCTTTAAAGCATTTTCCACTTTCCTTTTTAATATCACAAAAGCTCAAAAATATCATAAAGGTGAAATTTATAAAACCACGAATATATATTTCAAAGTCAGAAGATGTTATAATTTATGTTAAAATAGAAATGATCCTCTATGGTTATTTATTCTCTATAATACAATCAAAATTTGCTCTTTGACTTTCACTCTCTACTGAAGTTTTAATACCTTTGTTTTTGAGCCTATTTATGAATCCATACTTTTAGAAACCATGTGCATTTCCTAGGAAAGAATTTAGCCAGACTTTGTTGGCCCTGCAAAAGGTATCCCTGAGCCCCAACATAACAGGATATTAGGAGGGCACAGCAACCTTAACTTCCTGCCTAAGTGTCACTAAAAGTCAATTATGAAGTTTTAGTCTTTAATAACACTTCCAAGTATCCTCCTTTTGTGATAATTTTCTTGACTTTCTTGAGAGAAATCAATGACTCATCCATTTGTACTTATCTGGAAACACAACTCGCATCACAGGAGCTTAAAAGCTAGAGATCATCTCTACTTCAGTGCAATTCGGAGAAGAAATTTAATCTTATTTTCATCCATAGAAGATAACACAGGTGTAACATTTGATAGTTAATCAGTGAGTTTGCTTGGCAGAAACTCAGAAATTACAACAATGTCCTGATTCCATTATTGGCATCCTTGTAGTGAAATTCAGAGAATGTGTCTTTCAGAATTCTCGTGTTTCTAACACACTTAGTTAAAGCTCAATGGTTTTGAGCTATAGAGATGTCTAAGTAGGCAAAATGATGATGTCTAAGCAAGAAGATTTGAATTTGGGCTGGTGAGATGGCTCAGCAGTTAAGAGCACCGACTACTGTTCCAGAGGTCCTGAATTCAAATCCCTGCAATCACATGGTGGCTCACAACCATCTGTAATAAGATCTGATGCCCTCTTCTGGTGTGTCTAAAGACAGCTACAGTGTACTTACATATAATAATAAATAAATCTTTATTTTATGGTGGGATCTGGTGCGTGGTGGCGCACGTCTTTGATCCCAGCACTTGGGAGGCAGAGGCAGGTGGATTTCTGAGTTCGAGGCTAGCCTGGTCTACATAGTGAGTTTCAGGACAGCTAGGGCTACACAGAGAAGCCCTGCCTAAAAAAAAATAAAAAAATAAAAAAAATAAATAAAAAAAAATAAAAAAGATTTGAGTTCATTACCTGAAACGCCTAGCAAAAAGTTGCATCCTGTACTATAACCCCTATGCTTAGGGAAACAGAAGGGAAAAGCATCACAGTATGCACCACAGATGAGGTGAGTGCATAACAAATACAGAGGGAGACACTCTTAGCCAGCCATTGAACTGAGTGCAGGGTCCCCAGTGGGGAAGCTAGAGAAAGGACCCAAGGAGCTGAAGGGGTTTGCAGTGCCATAGGAGGAACAACAATATGAGTCACCCAGTACTCCCAGAGCTCCCAGAGACAAAACCATCAACCAGATAGTGCACAGGGTATTATTACCCATGGCTTCAAATGCATAGGCAGCAGAGGATTGTCTTGTTGGATATCAAAGGGAGAAGAGGCCCCTGGTCCTGGAAAGGCTTGATGCCTCAGTGAGGAATACCAGAACAGGGAAGCAGGAGAGGGTTGAGTGGGGAAGAGGGGGAGATGGGATGGGTTGTGGGATTTTTGGGGTAGGGGTGGGAGAACCAGAAAAGGGGAAATCATTTGAAATGTCAATAAATAGTTTATCTAATAAAAAAAAAGAAATAGAACACAGACAGTTGTAGAAATTAGATTGAAAGCTTAAAGCAATCAAATCTGAAATCTGCTTCAACTCAAGAGTCCTGTTTCAACATTCAAGGAAAATGTGTATGGGGGAGGGGGGAAACACCTTTCCCAATCCTATACAGCCACAACAGAGATCAGACTATCTCCACCCACCCAAGGGTTTCCGGATGTTATTATTACACATGGTAGAAGTAAACTATAGAATGCTACCTCTCCTATAGTACTAGGACGTTACTCATACTACAGCTGCACATTATGTGATCTGTTGAAATATTTTTTTTCAGGATCATGAGCTTTAGAATCCAGCTCAGCGTGGTCTATCATCTAAACACTGAAGAAACTGAGTCACGGCCTTGAACTTGAACTGCTCACTTATCTAGCATCTTATAGACTACATAACGTGACTGCCTGCCAAACCCATTCCAGAATACACAGCCTGGTCCTTTTACCACGGATGATTTCACAATCAGTTCAACCCAAGGAGAAAGGGCCCATCAATCAATCAGCCAGACAGTTAATCAAAACACACACTGAAAAGTCTATCAAGTCAGGTTCTGTGAGGAATTTAACTCTCATTATTTGAACACTAAGAATGCCTAGGATTTAGGAGAGTTGGATTGCTTCCAAATAGAAGATGAAGCTACTTCTTTTTCTGTGAAATAGATGTCACATGTTATTCAAAATGGGGTGAACAAATCAGTCAACTTCTTGAAAAGCAATTCATTCTAAATGTTTACAAATAACCCCACAGAAGAGATAGAGTCAACAGTGCAATAGCGGTGTTCATTTTGTCCCCTTTAAATTTCTAAGGCAATGTATTACACATAGAAAGACAAGAGCTTTAAATGACTACAAACTGCTAAAGAGTAATTATCCATCAGACAGAACTGCAATGAACTGAAATTGTGCCAGCCAGATTGACTTCTTTCTTCTTTTACAGGTTTTGATAGCAAAATATGTCTTTACCTGAAACTTGAAACTTTTGTGTTCCACAAGTAATCGTTAAAGTCTGGTTATAAGATGTACAACTGCCTCCACACACCTCTCCAACTCCGTCCCCTACAAACTTACATCACTATATGTGGAGGTGTGTGTGTGTATGTGTGTGTATGTACAGTTTATAATAAAAGGTACTTTATTTTCAATTAGTCAGTGATAACTGTGAATACTTACATGTATGTATATATATATATATGTATGTATATATATATATATACATACTATATATACTATATATATATATATATATATAGTCTAAACTCCATTGCAGCTCAGATCTGTTGGAATATTTATTTGCCAAATAATTAAATAGCTCAGAATGGTTAGCCAAATAGGCATCCTTCACCAGTGAAAAACTTAAAAATTGGAAGTAGGGATTATATAATGTTCTAAGGAGAAAAAGATCTAATAAAATATTTACATCCATCTCTAGAGAATTCAATTCCACTTCAAAAATTTTTAACTCCCATGCAACATCATACTCATTCTAAATTGGGAAATTCTAACATTTGGAACAAGAAAAAGATGTATTCACATGCCATGGAAACACATATTTGAATATTTGACATTTTAGCCAGAGCAGTTAATTGAAAAACTAAAGAAATATAAATAAGAAGGTATAGCACCAGAGAAATGTTAGTGATCCCCTAAAAAAAAACCAGACAGGAGTTGATCTGATGCAACTCACAGCAGGGTCTTTATTCTATTTGAGCTATCTCAGGGGCTTTCAGCACATCATCATTATGCAGGATGGTTGTTTTTTTTGGAGGGGAGGGGGAGCCCTGAATGTCTATTGGGGCAAGGATTTATAGTAAGCAGCAATCAGGGAGTATGTGAGCCAGCATTTAATTGGAAAGTTGCTATGGCCTTTAACATAATAGGCTTGTGCTGTGAGTCATATCATAAACTTAATTTCTGCTCCTCTCTGCATTAGGTAGGGTGTGGGCTTGTAACCTGGAGGTGTAGATTTGTTTTGGGAATAACTTGGAGACTTCGGTCTTGTTGAGGGTATAACCTGGAAACTCTGGTCTTGTTAGGAATTAGCCAAGATGCTGGAGCTAGGCTCAGATTTTGTTGGGGGCTAGGTAGGAGCCTGTCATTTTATTGAGTTCAAACTTAGATCAGGTTCTCTAAAATAGAGTCTGAATTTAAAAGATTTGGCATCTCAAATCGAGAAAGACTATCCCTGCTTCTTAATAACTTGATAAAATGTATAGAAAGTCTAAAAGCTCTAACAAATGACTGCTAGAATTGATAAATAACAGCAAAAGTACATATTATAAAATGGATATGCAAAACTTAAGCACATTTTACACACCAATAAACAAATTTGTAAGAAAAAAATCATTATAGCAAATCTATTTGCAATAGCTACAAAAATAACATAAAATAAAATACTAAGGTAATTAATTACATTTATTTGCTACCAGAGTTTTTATTTTGTTTCTATTTTAGTGACATTAATAAAACTTACAAGACAATGATAAAATCAAAGACCAAGAAAAACCCACAAATATCCCCATGCTCACATATTACCAGAATTAATGCTCTTTTAAAAATGTCTATTCTATTAAAGTAATTAGCATATTTGATGCAAATGCTATCAAAAAGCACAATGTTGTAGTTAAAATAACTTAAAAACCCAAACTTGAAATTAAGTGGAAGAATCACATAAACAAAAAGAACTCAAATAGTCACAGCAATCCTGAGTTCTTTAGGAGCAATCATCACGATATGTGATTTCAAGACATACTACAAGGACATGAAAAGAAAAACTAAATAAACACTCAAACATAGAACAATACTAGACAGACAAATGGGAAAGAATAGAAAACTCCAAAGTCAGTATATCTTCAGTCAACTGTCTATTAATAACAGTGTCAAGACTAGACACTAGAGAAAGTGCAGCCTTTTCAATGGTCTCAGAGAAAGTGGCTATGTAGACACATGGTGAAGGCTCCAAATATTAAGAAATTTCTATTAAGAGTTCTACATGCTGATCTCGTGGCTTGCTGATATACATATATATACATATAGTCTGTATGTATCAATGTATGTGTATATACTAAAATACCACATTGAACTCTCTAATATACATGATATATATAGGAATACATAAAGTTAAATTTTTACATTTTAAAGCCTAATTTAAGTAATCTAAGATGCATTCTAATATATTTCTAAGTCTTAAAAGTCTATCCTGAGGGTATAAATACAAAACAAAATGAATCTACATAATTGGCTACATAAGGCTAAATCGTCTCAATTCACACTCCCTAAAATGATGAACAGAATTGCATTGTCTAAATATATTCCACAAATTTAAGCCCTGTCCTGTAATAGTGAAGGTGAATGGATTAAAAGTAACATTCAGATAAAGCTGAGTAAATAAGAAAAATAAAAATGAGTGGAAACAGACCCAGAAGCTGAATATACAATAGGCAGGCTGACCAATAAAGAAGGAAGGCCCTTATAAAGCAACACCATATCCCAGCCCAAGAATGCATGCAAGGCACTCATACCTTTTCATCCTCGCATGTAATGCTTCTAATTGCAACAGACTGAATTGTGGGTACGAATACCACCTAGGCCAGGAAGCCATGTCAGACCATAGGTCATAGGCAAAGATTTGGTTGTGATGTGACCAATGATAATCATAGTTGCCTCTTGGTAGCTATGTCTCCTGAAGATCAGAGTGCCATTTGTGGTTAAGCATCCTTGATGCTGCAGTAAGGTTTTTACCCATCATACCAAAATCAAGGCATCAGAACATTCACTCATATGTGTATGTGCACTAACAAAGATCCTGCAACCTCAGTCAATCACCTCAGTCAACCAGACATCATTATGACATCATTTTCAATATGGTCTTGACACATCTCTCCTTTTGTAGAGATTGTAGGGGAGAAAATGTCCTAATAGGAAGTACCATCCCACCATGTTTTGAAACAAAAATAAGTCACTAGTCATAAAAGTCTTAAAATCCACAGCATAGTGTTCCTACCTTGAGGTAATCCACATCAAGCTCTTCTTGGAGTGTTTGCTTTGATACGCTTTGCTTCTGATGATTTGCTACATGAATTTCTACACAAACTATCTCGACTGAATCCAATCATTAAATAGACAAAATCCAAGAAACTCTACCTTTTGTAAACATAAAGACTTAAACCATAAAATTGTTGTCAACCTTTCTAGTAGCTTGCTTTATAACGACACGTTTATCTTCTGGGTGGACATACTTAGCCTCTCCTTCAGTTTCATTTATATCCAGTAGGTTCCATGCTACTCTTGCTGTCCTGGAGACTAGAAAATACCTGTAGACTGCAGGGAACCAAGGAGGTGGAGTAAGAGGAAGAGGAGGAGCAGAGGGAAGAGGAGGGAAGAGGAGTAGGAGGAAGGAAAAAAGAAAAAAGAAGGAAGGAGTGAGGGAGTGAGAGAAGGAAAGAGGAAGGAAGGAAGGAAGGAAGGAAGGAAGGAAGGAAGGAAGGAAGGAAGGAAGGAAGGAAGGAAGGAAGGAAGGAAGGGAGGGAGGGAGGGAGGGAGGGAGGGAGGGAAGGGAGGGAGGGAGGGATGGAGGGAGGGAGAGAGAGAGAGAGAGAAAGAAAGAAAAAAACAAAGAAACAAAGAAACAAAGAAACAAAGAAACAAAGAAAAAGAAAGAAAGAAAGAACTACTACATAGGTTTAAGGTTCAGGGAGGTGGGGATGAATAAAAACTAAACACATACTATTAGTTGACTGCTGTTTTAACTTTTAAAAGGTAAGCTTCCAAAGGGGTGTGGGATATCATTCATTTATAAATAATTTGTCTAACACTTCTAAGGCCTCGAGTTCCACTCCTAGAACCAAACACACAGAAAAAAAAATGTGCACACATGCATAAGCCAGAGGACAACCTTGGGAGTCATCCTCAGGAACAGCCATCCATCTCCCTTAAGACAGAGTCTCTCATTACCCTGGAGCATTCTAATTAAGTTAGACTGACAGCCCAGGAAGTCCTAAAAAGTCTTCACTCTCTGCCACTGTGTTTGCCTTAGGACCACTGAGATTAGAGCTGTGCACTACAGCTTAGCTCTGCCCAGGTTCCTGGGATCCTAAGGAATGACCTAAGCTTGAGTCATCCATCATGGTTACACAGCGAGTGCTTTGCCTACTTTATCTACCCCAACCCCACCCCATCCCCACCCCACCCCACCGCTACCTCCATCCCATCCCTGCTTTTTATGTGTTTATGGAATTGAACTCAGGGCCTTATGCTTGCAATGCAAGCACCGTATCAACTAAACTAATTCTTAATCTTAGTGTTTTATTTCTAAGCACACTGTACACATCAGTAACTAATAAAAATGACCACATAATAAGCTAGTGTGCTGTATATATCTACCCTACCAACAATATCAATAAACTGATGCTTATATGAAATGACCCTGATTTTCCCAGACAGTCACCACTAACAAATGGTAGAACCAATGTTGTGTCCTCAAAGTTTTCTGCACTGAATTCAATATTTTCTCAAGATATCATACTACTTACATCAAATGAAATATTTTTTCAGCTCCTCAAGAGGACCAGTCTATGAAATGCCTTAGTTTCATTCATTCTCTTGAATCCATAAAGTTTAACTAACAAAAACAAACAAAAAAACCCCAAAAAACAGGCATAAGTTATTCAGTACCTAGATGTGTATTGTTTATTTTAGGATATTGACTATGATGATATTGACTATGATTCGTAACTTCTGCCTGTCATGTGTCATGTAAGGAAATGAAGTCATTACCCAGGTTATAATAATTATTGCTTTATGCTACTAAAATTTTAAATTCATTCTGCTATATAAAAATAGAAAATATAAATCTCCAATGCTTTAATGATGTTTTGTAATATTGCCACATTCAAGGAAAGAATTAAACATTTAAAAAAATGAATGACTGTAACTAGCCATCACCCAGGCTAATATGAATCAGACTATAAAGCATGGATATACAAGGCTGAAAGAATGTCAATATCTATCCTTATAGTCAGCATGGAGCCCATTCTGTAAGACAAAGAGGATGTGGTCACGTTCATCTAGACATCTGGGAAACATCTACACTCTTATAGGCTGAATATATTTTTTAAAGAGGTGCCTATCTTGCTTGAATCATTTAATTGTGTACGCCTTGATAAAATTGTCATTATTGAAAGTGGGTGGGTGGGTGGGGGAGCACCTCATAGAGACAGAAGGAGGAGGGGTGGGATAGGGGATTTCTGAAGGGGAGACCTGGAAAGGGGAAAACACTTGAAATGTAAGTAAAGAAAATATCCAATAAAAAAAGAAAAAAATTAATTACAACATATTTTCTCACGACTGCTGAGGGAATATATTTTAGATGATCTTACCACAAAGAAGTATGTCAACAAATGAATATTTCATTAGCCCAATTTGATTTTTATACAATTAACATATACGTGGAAATATCCTATTGTATCACGTAACTACATGTAACTATTATTTGCCAAATAAATTTTTATTAATCTTTTTTAAAGGCAGCAAATGAAAACATTAACCACTAACATATATCTAACATGTTAGTAAAAGAAGCACAGTATTGATGAGGTTGAAGACTTTGTTTCTAGAGTGAGATGCCTGAGTTTCTTTGCCTGACTTCACAATTTACAAGCTGTGAAATCCTGGCTGGGATTCTTATATTTTGTGTATCTGTGGAAAAATATAAAGCTATTAATAGCTGCTATCACATGAATAATGAACACATTAAACCAAGCTAAATGCTTAGAGAAATAAATGTGTACACTTGGCAATGGACAAGAGGCATTGTATAAATAGTAACGTTGATTCCAGCATCATTTCTACCTTCCATTCTGGGTCAACATACAGCAACTTGATTCAGCCTTACAGATATCACAGTGGCAGAGCCTCATTTGAATTTGGGACTTGTTAAAAGCCAACAATCCTTAGAGTACTAGTCATTCTATACAAAAGAATGGGAAATAAAAAGAATGGTTACTAAAAAAATAATAAAATAATAATTTAAAAAACCCACACACATCCTTGTAAAGATACAGACTTACATTCATTCTTTCTTCTCTATTGAAATTCTGATGTGACTTTTCTATATTCACTAACAAGCATCCCACATATGTCCAGGCTATCCCCCATTTTTCTGCTCACGATGTCATCTGGTAGTTCCACATAATAATGAATACATTAACCTTTATCTTCATGTTTCTCTAAATATTCTGTTTCCTGCTTTCTGAAATGACACATTCACGCACATTTTCTCATCCCATCTTCCTATAAACCTTTTTCTTCCAACAGATCATAAAACTGCTAATCTGCCCACATGAAATGCTCTCTCCAATATGTTAGCTAATTTTATACCATCACATTTTTCAAAAGTTTAGTGTATTCACCCTGATTCAACTTTTTTGCCTTCAAATACTTTTCCTTTGACTTGTTTCTTCTTTCAGTAATATCATAATTGTTCTCTTTTAACACAATGTATGAGATTCATTGTGTGTTGTTAGATGTGTGGATTATATATTGTATAGTGTCACCTGTATCCAATATGTGCTAACTTCCAGAAGAACACTGGAGTTTGTCTATCAGTCACTTTGTATATCCTTGCATCTTTAAATTTTTCTAGTGTATCCTGATAAATCCAAGTAGCCTGTTATGAAGCCATTTAATTAATGATATTAATGAATTATAGCTAGTAGAATACTCAGTGAAAATATCTTCTGAATCTGGATTACCGATAAGATGAAGATAAAGGGTGGGGGTGGGGGTAAAAGAGGAAACTACTTGTTTAAAATGTCATCTACTTCTAAGAGGATTATAAAAATCTCTTACACCAGTTGTAGACAAACATCAGGAATTAGACAAGGTAATTTTTCTCCAATAAAGGAGGCTTAGTTTAATCATATGCAATCATAAATATTAAAAATAATAATCTCTTCCAGAACCCTCTCTTCAGATGAGTGCATCTCTCAACCCTCATCTGAGAAGTCTTTATTTACAGTAGAAACTGAAAAACACAGAGATCCACAACAGACCAAAGTACAGAGAAAACAAAACTGCAGAAACCTCAAACTCAAAGTAGAACATTTATACCACCAAAAACCCCAACATTTATACCATAAAAAAAACATTTATACCAAAGGCTCGGGGATCATTGCAGAATGTGGAATGGAAAGAATATAAAAGCCAGAGGTGTTGGATAACTAACTACAAAGAAACGGTGTCCTCTGGACACAGCTGGGAACAACACACAGGAAATCACAATAGAAGCGCCTGCATGACCAAAACCTGTGCGATCCCCAGCCAGACCAAACTATGGCCTGGAGTTGGGAGTTGGACACAAAGCCTACTGAGAGGGATATATCAAATAACTCATATTCTCAAATTTGAGCCTTGTGAGATGGATAGAATTCTATGATACATTTTCAGTTCTACATCTGGTACTACTGAATCTGTGAATAAACAAATCTGGAGTTTTTTCCTACATCAGTAAATAATCTTTTGATATATTTTTGAATCATTATTGAAAGCACAGTACAAAGAATAAAAACTAATGGGAAGGATGGAACATTGATATTCATAAGAAATTTCCTCTAGAAATGGACAATTTCCTTGACAGATACCAAATACCAAAATTAAATCAGGACCAACTAGACCATCTAAACAGTCCCATAATGCCTAAAGAAATAGAAGGAGACATAGGAAGTCTTCCAACCAAAAAAAGCACAGGACCAGATGGTTTCAGTGCAGAATTCTATCAGACCTTCAAAGAAGAGTTAACACCAATACTCTTCAAACTATTCCACAAAATATAATTAGAAGGAACACTACCCAATTCCTTCTACAAAGCCACAATTACACTGATACCAAAGCCACAAAAAGATCCAACAAAGAAAGAGAACTTCAGACCAATTTCCCTTATGAACATCGATGCAAAAATACTCAATAAAATTCTTGCCAACCGAATCCAAGAACACATCAAAACGATCATCCACCATGATCAAGTAGGCTTTATCCCGGGAATGCAGGGTTGGTTCAATATATGGAAATCCATCAATACAATCCACTACATAAGCAAACTCAAAGAAAAAAACCACATGGTCATTTCATTGGATGCTGAAAAAGCATTTGACAAAATTCAGCATCCTTTCATGCTTAAAGTCTTGGAGAGAACAGGAATTCAAGGCCCATACCTAAACATAGAAAAAGCAATATACAGCAAACCGGTAGCCAGCATCAAATTAAATGGAGAGAAACTTGAAGCAATCCCACTGAAATCAGGGACCAGACAAGGCTGCCCCCTTTCTCCTTATCTTTTCAATATTGTACTTGAGGTACTAGCTCGGGCAATTCGACAACATAAGGAGGTCAAAGGGATACAAATTGGAAAGGAAGAAGTCAAACTATCATTATTTGCAGACGACATGATAGTCTACCTAAGTGACCCAAAGAACTCCACTAGAGAGCTCCTACAGCTGATAAAAAACTTCAGCAAAGTGGCAGGTTATAAAATCAACTCAAGCAAATCAGTGGCCTTCCTATACTCAAAGGATAAGCAGGCTGAGAAAGAAATTAGGGAAATGACCCCCTTCACAATAGCCACAAACAGTATAAAGTATCTTGGGGTGACTCTTACCAAACATGTGAAAGATCTGTATGACAAGAACTTCAAGACTCTGAAGAAGGAAATGGAAGAAGACCTCAAAAAATGGGAAAACCTCCCATGCTCATGGATTGGTAGAATCAATATAATTAAAATGGCCATTTTGCCAAAAGCAATATACAGATTCAATGCAATACCCATCAAAATCCCAACTCAATTCTTCACAGAGTTAGAAAGAACAATTATCAAATTCATCTGGAACAACAAAAAACCCAGGATAGCTAAGACTATTCTCAGCAACAAAAGAAAATCTGGGGGAATCAGTATCCCTGACCTCAAGCAATACTACAGAGCAATAGTGTTAAAAAACTGCATGGTATTGGTACAGTGACAGGCAGGAGGATCAATGGAACAGGATTGAAGATCCAGAAATGAACCCACACACCTATGGCCACTTGATCCTCGACAAAGAGGCTGAAAACATCCAATGGAAAAAAGATAGCCTTTTCAACAAATGGTGCTGGTTCAACTGGAGGTCAGCATGCAGAAGAATGCGAATTGATCCATCCTTGTCTCCTTGTACTAAGCTCAAATCCAAATGGATCAAGGACCTCCACATAAAGTCAGACACTCTGAAGCTAATAGAAAAGAAACTGGGGAAGACCCTTGAGGACAGTGGTACAGGGAGAAAGTTTCTGAACAGAACACCAATCGCGTATGCTCTAAGATCAAGAATTGACAAATGGGACCTCATAAAATTACAAAGTTTCTGTAAGGCAAAGGACACCATCAAGAGGATAAATCGGCAACTAACAAATTGGGAAAAGATCTTCACCAATCCTACATCAGATAGAGGGCTAATATCCAATATATATATAAAGAACTCAAGAAGTTAGACTCCAGAAAACCGAACAACCCTATTAAAAAATGGGGTACAGAGTTAAACAAAGAATTCTCACCTGAAGAACTTCGGATGGCGGAGAAGCATCTTAAAAAATGCTCAACTTCATTAGTCATTAGGGAAATGCAAATCAAAACAACCCTGAGATTTCACCTTACACCAGTCAGAATGGCTAAGATTAAAGATTCAGGAGACAGCAGGTGTTGGAGAGGGTGTGGAGAAAGAGGAACACTCCTTCACTGCTGGTGGGGTTGCAAATTGGTACAACCACTCTGGAAATCAGTCTGGCGGTTCCTCCAAAAACTGGGCACCTCACTTCCAGAAGATCCTGCCATACCACTCCTGGGCATATACCCAGAGGATTCCCCACCATTTAATAAGGATACATGCTCTACTATGTTCATAGCAGCCCTATTTATAATTGCCAGATGCTGGAAAGAACCCAGGTATCCCTCAACAGAAGAGTGGATGCAAAAAATGTGGTATATCTACACAATGGAGTACTATTCAGCCATTAGAAACAATGAATTCATGAAATTCTTAGGCAAATGGATGGAGCTAGAGAATATCATACTAAGTGAGGTAACCCAGACTCAAAAGGTGAATCATGGTATGCACTCACTAATAAGTGGATATTAACCTAGAAAACTGGAATACCCAAAACATAATCCACACATCAAATGAGGTACAAGAAGAAAGGAGGAGTGGCCCCTGGTTCTGGAAAGACTCAGTGAAGCAGTATTTGGCAAAACCAGAATGGGGAAGTGGGAAGGGGTGGGTGGGAGGACAGGGGAAGAGAAGGGGGCATACGGGACTTTCGGGGAGTGGGGGGCTAGAAAAGGGGAAATCATTTGAAATGTAAATAAATTATATCGAATAAAAAAATTTAAAAAAAAAGAAAGAAATTTCCTCTAATCATGATGCCCTTATAAACAAACAGCAATAATGCATTGCCTAGAAACGATTGTTCTTAGTGGTGGCTTCTACATCAGTTTGAACCGAAAGGTCCATGTGCTTAATAGAAAATCTTTAAAAATCCCATTGTTTATAGGAAGAGTATCCAGAATTCAATTTGTAGAAAGAATATAGTAAACTATCCTTCTGTCCATCAACTAAGAATTAGTAAATCATTAAAAACACATAAAATGCATTGAAATCATTAATAAGCATTAAACCATGTCGATGTTGTCTGACTAAAACAATGTGGGATCTTTTAAGTTAAAAAAAAAATGCCAATATTAACCTTAGATGAACTAAAAATAACTCTCATGACAAAATTCTTCTTTTCCATCTTCTATTTGTTCTGTTTCAAAATGACCACAGATTGGTAATGCCATCTGAATGAAGCCTATAGTTGTGATGTATACTTTGTAGACAGAAGTGCTACCTTTTGGATTTTAAATATCCTCCTAAGGTCTGCTCTGTGGCAGTGTTGAAAGGGAATAGAATATTCAGGAAGTGGAATCCCTCAGCATGTCCTTGAATGAAATACTGGGATCCAGGCCATTTCTTTTTATGGAAATGGGTGGGAGTGGTTTTATTTGAAGAGGGGAAATATTTGGTGCATGCGTTTGTGTGTGTGTGTGTGTGTGTGTGTGTGTGTGTGTGTGTGTGTGTGTGGTCATTTCCACCCCTGTGACTTACTTACATTCCCACTGCCTTCTGTTAGAATTGTTTTCATCCATCCTTCTACTATATTGACATTTCTTCTTTAATTAAGATTGTTTACAGGAGTGTGAATTCGAGTTATTTACTGGGACATGGGTAGCTTACCTGTGGCTACACCACTGAAGAAATCCTTCAGCTTTTAGATGTTTCCATTAAGGACACACCTTTCTGTTCATACTGAATGGAGTCATTATTACTATTTGCTTATGACTCCATTGTTATTAGAAAGACACCTTCCTCCTTATGCACTAACTACCCCAAAGCCCCAGGTGATGGGTGTGATTCTGTGAGCTCTTCCCTTTGTGATGAAGTGCTAATAGGCCCAGCATTGTGAGGCTCTTGTTCAGGCAGCTAAGCCCAGCCACAGTGAGTTCCTGATTGCACTTGCTGTTCCCTCTCCAGAAGAATCTGTTTGCAGTCCTCCTCTCCAACCTCTGGTTCTCACACTCTTTCCACACTCTCTTCTATGATGTTTCAGAGCTGGGAGAGCAGAGGTGCTATAAATGTCCTGTTTCTAGCAGAGCAGACTACAGCCTACTTCCATTTTAAGTTTTGTTTCCTGACTACAGTGAAGGTAGCAGGCTTCCTCCACCATGCAGTCACAATGTCATGAACTATACCCCCCCCCCAACAAGCTCAAACTTGTGCTCGAAAATGCTCGAAAATGCTCAAAACAAACCACTTGAAAATGAGGAGACAAAAATAAAAAAAATTCTATTTCATTGGTGCTTTTTATTTAAATTATTTTGTCCAAACAAGGCAAAGGTATTTTTGTTTTTGCTCGATTTTGTTTTTGTCTGCTTGTTTGTTTGTCATTTCTCAATCACAATTTATTACAGATTTACTATTTAAAAATGATCCCTTCCTCTTTAATACAGAAATATCAGTTTATATAAACCTGAATATGCTGTTTCAATGCATAGTGGTATTCACCTCAGGAGCATATGGGAGCAAAAATCTACTTCCCTTTTAAAATTGATCACCTTCAGAGAGCTGCATCCATGACCAAAAAAAAAAAAAAAAAAAAAAAAAAAGAAAGAAAGAAAGAAAGAAAGAAAGAAAGAAAAAGACAAAAACCGCTCTATGAGGTAGGAAGCTGGATGCTGATCAAAAAATATGTGCTGAGATCAATCTTAACAACAAATGAATTTTCTACCAGAATGGCATTGTTTTGTTTTTCTCTCTCTCTCTAAGCAATATGTGCAATGCAATTTTTATAATGCAGAAAACGCAAGCCTAGACTAGAGTGTCTGATTTAGAAAAGCAGATCACAGGAGAAGCTGAATGCCTGAGATTACTTGACGAAAGACTGTGAATAGAGAAAAATTTGGTATTTTTAGCTGGTTTGCCAACTTTAAGAGGAAAACAAACATTCCATTAAATGGTAACACCAAAGCCTATGAAGCAGGCCCAAGCAGCTGCAGAAGGGAGAGGGGAGCGGTGGTGGGGAGTGGTGGTGGAGAGACATGGTAGGGAGACATGGTAGGGAGCCTTGGTGGGGAGCCTTGGAGGGGAGACATGGCAGAAACTTGTCCTGAGATGACAAAGGTCATAGTGAATCACGAATGAAAACAGATCCTAAGAAAAAACTAAATCACACATTGTGAAAACACTAAAATAAGATTTTTCTGGAAATACAAAAAGTATATGTAGACTCAAAGAATTTTACCAGGGGCCAGAGAGAGAACTTGGCAGTTAAGAGTGCTGGAGAGATGGCTCAGCAGTGAAGAGCACCAACTGCTTTTCCAGAGGTCCAGAGTTCAATTCCCAGGAACCACATGGTAGCTCGCAACCATCTGGAATGTGGTCTGATGCCCTCTTCTGGTGTGTATGAAGAGAGCAATGGTGTACTCATATACCATTAAATAAATAAATAAAATAAATAAATAAATAAATAACACTTTAAGGAAAAAAAGTGCCTGCTGCTCTTCCAGAGAGTTCGTAGCAGTTACCTCAGGATGCTCAGACACCTGCCCCCCCTCCCCTCGTACCCACCTCTCCCCAAACACACCCCCACACAGACCCACATACAAAGAGACATATATACAAATAAAAATATGAATCTTTCAAAAATCATTTTCCCTACAACAATATTAGTTAAGCAAAATATATAATATGAGATATTCCATTTAATGATACACTTGAAAACTTCATGCTTTCAATTCAGATATTCACAAATATTCAATATATTTGTTCATATGTTTTATTTAACTGAACAAAACATGAAATAATATTTAAAGGAGTTAGGTGATCTGTGCCTCTTCTTCCTATAACTCTTCAGCTACATTTGAGGACACTGAGTGAAAATTCCCAGAAAGCGGTGGCCAGCATAGACTGACCCAGTGATAAAAATTCCAGTGACTGTGGACTCTTTGGAAACTACTGATCTGTCGCCTCAAATTAGTTTCTTTGGTGATACCTTATCTCCTAAAAAGCCAAACCTTGTCCATCTCTCTATCAAGCCTAATAAGATAAGTAATGTACAAACTTAACAGAACCCTTCTCTCCACTAGTGGAAGGGCAAACATAGTAGCTACCTCTCTGACACTTCATTCATGTATTTTTAAAATGCCTTGACTTTATACATTTCTTTATTCTATTACCATAAAAAAAAAGCCCTCTATGAAGCTGCTTACTCGTTAAAACCTTGTTTTGGGGAAACCTAAATATATACCCATGCCATGATCACTCCAAAGTAAACCCTGCTTTTTTATTCCTTTGCTTTGTGGTGACATCTTTTGCTTTTAATGAAAGGACAAGAAGCTTCAGATTTTATAAAATTATGTTACAAAATACTTCCATTTAAACAATAGGAATACTGGCAATGCTTGGTTATTTGTTTTAAAATATTCCCTGGAAGGTGTAGTGATCTTCCAAGAAATGTTTAATATCCAGTGAAGAATATACAGAAGCTATCAAACTCTGCCTTAGTCACAAAGTAGATGAAAAGAGTCTGTTTTATTTTAGTTGGTTGCTTGGTTGGTTGGCTGGTTGGTTGGTTGGTTGGTTGGTTGGTTGGTTGGTTGGTTGACTGGCTGGCTGGTTGGTTGGTTGGTTGGCTAGTTGACTGGCTGGTTGGATGGTTGGTCGATTGGTTGGTTGTTTAGTTTGCTATATAATGTAGGATAGCTTGGGACTTCTATTTGGCTCCAGCTAGCCTTGTACTCAGAGCGTTCTCATGCCCCAGCCTTCCAAGTGCTAGGATTACTGGCTAGGCACCATATCTAGCAAAATCCTATTTATAAAGAGAATTGGGTTAAATAATCACTTATCTATGAATCTTTGTCACCTTAATCTTGTTATGACAATTGTTAGGACCCACTCACTTTCCAGAACCATTTTCCTGCTTCTGACCTTCAGTGAAGCTGGCCAGTGCACAAAAGACCAATGTAACGAATCACCACCAAAGGCCATGTGGCAGCGTTCCTATGCACATGCTCCCATACTCCCAACCCTTTATGAAGTCGTAAAGGAGTACGCATGCCTTTGGCTGCATATGTAGCAAAGTACAGCCTTGTCAGACATCAATGGAAGGAGAGGTCCTGGTTCCTATGAAGGTTCAATAGATGCAACAGTGTAGGGGAATCGAGGGTGAGGAGGAGGAGGAGTGCGTGGGTGGGTGAGAAACACCCTCATAGAAGCAGGGGGAGGAGGGATGGGATAGGGGGTTTCTGGGAAAGGGGGAAACCAGGTAAGGGGATAACACTTGAAATGTAAATAAATTAAAATAAATAATTTAATTAATTAATTAAAATTTTAAAAGAGTCTCTCTCTTGCCCTCCTCCCTCTCTTCCTCACTCATAGGCAGCCTTTTGCATCACCTTCCACCCACCCCCACTCAATAAATCTCCTACATGAGGTTTGTTGCCTGATGTGATCTTTGTACTATTCCTTGATCTTCTGATTACTGCAATACTCTAAAAACATTTCTATACTTTTTATTGGAACCTTAGGCTCTTTACAGCCATGGCTTAACTGAAACTGCTAAGAGAGAATTAAGCACCCATATGCTTGTTTCTAAGTTGTCTCTTTCAGAATCACCAGCTACCACAGGCATGACATAAATTGATATATGCCGCCCAAAGGTGCATTGTATTCTTTGCTTGCTAAACCACCAATCTTTAGTAGATATAAATAACTTTAAAAAACAGTTTTCCTTGTCCTCCAGCATTCTCTATCCTCAGTGGATAACCATTCACTGCCTTCAAGCTCATTCTGACATCCTAAGATAACATTCAAAAGGCAAAATCTAGTTCCTAGTTTTTCTTTTTAACTGCATAAAACTCGCCCAATTTTGGTTGCATTTGACTTGCAAAGTGCATCAAAGCGAAAATACTGCAATGAGATTTAACAAGTTAATGGTAGATTAATGCAATCTCTCTTTTATTAAGCAAATTTGCAATGCAGTAGAATACTGGGCACTCTGGAATGGCACTGGCTGCTTCATATGCAGATGAATCAACAGGGATTTAGTGAGCTTTTACCTAACCCGTGTTTAATACATGAAATAAGCAATTTTTAGAATTGCTGGACCTATGTACAGGTAAGAGAAAAAGACAATTTACTACTTATAAAATAGCAATTCTAGCCCTGTCACTCCAGGTTATCCTATTGAGAACGTTGATTATTGTCAAGGATGAAAAACTAAAGAACTAGAGGCTCATTCTGCGTTCCAATTAAAATGTCATCGCATTCTATTAATGCTTCAGATGAGAAGCGGCCACGCAATCCCTGAACAAACAAGAGATTATGGATTTCCTGTCATAATTAATGGGCAAACAATTTCCTATCTTGCAATATCCCCATTCAGCAGTGTTAGTGCTAGTTATGGCAAAAGATGCTAGTCAGTGTTGGATATTTTAAAAGTTGAATCTGGATACAGATTCAGGCCTGGATGGGGGAAAGCTGGGACCAAACTGGGAAGGATAGAGGACAGGGAAAACATGATCGGATTATTATATGAGAAAAAAAATCTATTTCCTATTGAAGGAAAAGTTAAGAAATTAAATATGTGTGTGTGTGTGTGTGTGTGTGAGAGAGAGAGAGAGAGAGAGAGAGAGAGAGAGAGAGAGAGAGAGAGGGAGGGAGAGAGTGTTTATATGTAACAAGAGCTATTACAGGGATTACAAAGATGGCTCACTAGTTAAATGATCCTGATGCTCCTGAAGAGGACCCCAGTTCAATTCCCAGCATACACAAGGACAGCTCACACCATCTATTACTCCAGCTCTAGGCTGCTTTATTGAGCTACCTCGGGCCCCCGCACAGACCTGCACTTACACACGCACATACACATTAAAAATATATAGCATAAAACAAATATTTCAAAAGAAGAGCTATTACAACATAAATCTATTAATCTTTCACTACTTATAATTTTTAGATGTTGCCAGAATCATCTTGTTTGGGACTGGGGGAGGAATCAGTTTGAAATTAAATGTTTAAGTTGCTACAAACACATGAAATTAACAGTTTCTACAGGTTGGTACTTAGTTATTTACATTTTATGTTTTCTTTCCAAGTTTATTCAAATATCTTGAATATATAATTCTAAAAGTGCCATTTTCTTTAAAAGCAATGAAGATGTAGCCTCAGTGCTATTCTAATTTATTTCAGAGCTCACTTTTCCTGGATTGCACTACATTTTTGTCTTCTTTAAAAATATATTTATTTATTTATTATATGTAAGTAAATTGTAGCTATCTGCACACACTCCAGAAGAAGGAGCCAGATCTTGTTACAGATGGTTGTGAACCATCAGGTGGTTACTGGGATTTGAACTCAGGACCTTCAGAAGAGCAGCCAGTGCTCTTAACCACTGTGCCATCTTTCCAGCCCCATTTTTGTCTTCTACTCTTTCTCATTGCATCTCTTCATTAAGAATCTTATATTATCTTGAGACACAGATTAACTGAAAAGACGAGGGAAGAATTAAGCACCCATATGCTTATTTCAAAATTGTCTCCTTTCTTTCAGAATTATCAGTTTTCACAGGTATGGCACAAATTGCGACCTAAACGTTTATTGTATTCCATGTCTACTAAAGCATCAAACTTTAGTACTATAAATAAATAAATAAATAAATAAATAAATAAATAGAAGTTTTCTTTGCCCTCTGGGATTACATTTCCTGCTTCCCTGCTCCCTACCATTCTTGTTTGCATCTGACCCTGGAGGAAGCTGCAGACCCTTCTATTACTTTAAAGCAAGGTTTGCATCTTCATAAATCCAGATATAAGGCTAAAGTTCTATACATGCCCCCTTTCCCGTGATTTTGTAAATCCCTAAAGATCAAAATTCTCAAAGCTTCTTCTCTTCTATCTGTAAAGAAATGTATCAAAGAACACAAAAAACGAAACGTAACAGTGTTCTCATGTCCAAAGGCATACCCATAATTTGTAAGGTCCTTTTAAATATATGTAAATATCACTTTTAATGGAAACAAAAGAAAATAGTATCTCTAATTAAAAAAAAAATACATGGCAGGTATCCAGATGAGAATTTTTTCATTCAATTCAAATAGCATTTTCATAATTAGCCAATCATATCACTACCAGTTTTAAGCTTCTCTGCGTGTTTTTTTCTTTTTTTAGTTGAATATATTCTTCATTTACATTCCAAATGTTATACCCCTTCCTAGTTTCACCCCTCCCTGAAAACCCCCAACCCATCCTCCCACCCCCTGCCTCCAAAAATATGCCCCTCCACCCAACCCACTCCCAACCACCCACCCACCCACCCTCCATTTCCCCATGCTGGGGCATCTATTGAGCCTTCGCAGGACCAAGGACCTCTCACCTCACTGAAGTGCGACAAGACATTCCTCTGTCACTCTTTTGGCTGGAACCATGTGTACCCCTTGGTTGATGGTTTAGTCCCTGGGAGCCCTGGGGCATCTGGTTGGCCGACATCGTCATTCTTCTCATGGAGCTGCAACCCCCCCAAGCTCCTTCAGTCTGCCCTCTAACTCCTCCACTGGGAACTCCGCGCTCAGTCCAATGGGTGTTTTAAGTGAAATGTGAATGAAAAACAATTCTGAAATTGTCTTGAGGAAATAGCTGTCTTTGAAATTAACTTTGGAACAGTTGGTTCTGCTACTGCATGCGTGAAAGATAGCACAATCCAGGTTTGGTTTGCTTCACACGTGCTTCAGGTCCTCTCAGGTTCTCTCTGGGTCTTAGAAGAGTTCATTTCCTAATCAGCTGATTAACGCAAGAGAGAGAATAGAAATGGTAGGGAAAGGGTGGAGAGAAGTGGGCTTATGGGACATATGGGGAGGAGGGAACCGGGAAAGGGGAAAGCATTTGGAATGTAAACAAGGAATTTAGAAAATAAAAAAAAAAAGAAAAGAAATGTCCCTGCAGAGACCACAGGCATCCTTCCTCTAGCTTCAGGTATATACTCATTCACAAACCATAAGACCTTTGGCTTAATTCATCTTTGCAACTTTTAGAGGTGAGAATGGAGCCTCTGTTGGCCTGAATGAGATGGAGGCAAGGTGACCCATGTACTAAACTTAGGAGAAATTAGGCTATCAGAGCAAAAGACATTGTTTCTGTAGAACTATTCAGTCAAACTATTGAAGCAATGCCAGAGGAGGTGGGGGTGGGGGTAGAGGGGGATACCTAGCTCTGATTAAATTGGAAAAAACAAATGCCAACATTTAAAATAATTCTGATCTTGTAACTTTAACTTAATAAATTAAAGAAAACCAAACTTAGTGACCCAAGCACAGTACACTCAGGAGACTTAGGTAGAGTACAGCAAGACCAAGGCCAGCCTGAGTTACACAGCAAGTTTTAGGCTAGCCTATACTAGAAAAATGTAGTCAAAGATATCCCCAACACCATTTAATATGTTTCACTTAGAAATGCTTTAATATTTAATTTTTAATCTAGTATTTAAAGATAGAAAGATAAATAAAATAATACTATCCCATTAAAATGTTTTTTGGTTTGGTTTGGTCTGATTTGGTTTGGCTACATGTGTTATATTCTACCCTAGGTCTCAGAGTGATCCAGTCTCTGGTTCCTGGGCATCCAGGCAGTGTAGGGTGTGGGCTGTCTCTCATCAAGTTGTTCTGGAGTTAAACCAGACACTGGTTGGTCATTCCCACAGGTTCCATGCCACCTTTGCCCCAGCAGATCTTACAGACAGATTGTAGATCTTGTAGATTGAGGTTTTCGTAGCTATGTTGCTGTCCAGGTTTCTCTTTCAAAAGCCTGTAGGGTACCTTCTCACACCAGACTGGAATGTAAGGATGAAGACTTCATGCAGTCACTGGCTCAACCTTCCTGTGTTCAAAGAGATGTGAGGAAAGAAAATTTTCAATTAAAATGATAAAATTTAAAAAGCTATTAGTTACCTACTTCTCGTGATTTTTCACTTCATACTAACTAGTAACATGTGTTAGGTATCATTAGGAACTTGGTTAATTTTAAAACTGTCTTCATATAAATATGTTCAATTGTGCAGGTTTGTGATGAGTAGCTGTAGTCAGAAAATTCAGAGAGAGGGGTAGAATCGGTATGACAGAGCTTCATATTTCAGAATCTAAAACTAAAACCAGGTTGCTGCTCTAGGCATATATAAACATCTGCATTCTTATTGCAGCACAAAGCAACATTTCTGTCAGTTGGAAATAGTCTTGAGTCTATTGCTTAGGAATATTGAAATCTAGCTCTTTAACTCCCTACCAGTGATTTTAGCTTAGGATAACTTTCAAACCAATTACCCACTTTAGGCATTTGTCAGCTTTTACATCTCAAACACTGAAGTAAATGATCTTACTTTTTAACCTATTTCATTCTGTAGATACAATCCTGAATCTATTTCCCCCTCTTACATATGCCTCTGAATGCAAGCGATATGTCTCCCCATATGTGATAAATCCTAGAGGATATAAACAAGTTTACATTTTTCCAATTAAGCAAACCTAACTTAACTGGAGGAGGAGACACAATGAAGTTTAAGATGAATTGGATCATTTTTAGAACACTCATTAAGATATGCCTGGAAGTCTCTGAATTCCATTTCTTGCTCTATTTTATATGTTCTCTTTGTGGATTTAACTAAGATAAAGACATGACTGAGAATTATGAAAATTCATGTCTATCATTAATTTACTAGGTGGAATAAACTGTTTACAAGGAGTTATATATATATGTGTGTGTATATATGTACATACATATGTACATGTACAATATGTATAATATGTACATGATATATAATATGTACATGATGTATAAATACATGAAAAAGGACAAAAACAAGCAACCAAAAAACAAATGTGACCTGTCCAGCAGGCCCAGTTATTCCAGGGTCCCGAAGGGGCACTACCTGAGGGTCAAAAATTGGGGGGAGAGAAAAGAGAAGCCAAGCACGCTAACAAAATCAGAGTCGGTCTGGGTTGTGTCAAGGCTTCATTTAATGTCGGGGAGGTAAGTGGGTTTTAAGGCTTACAGAGAAGGAATTAACCTTCATACCAGACAAAGGAGGGAAGGGAAGAGACACCCCTAGCGATGGAAGCAGAAAGCGAGGAGGTCATCCAGGTGGGGACACCCGGAGTTAACATTCCGCAGTTAGGGCAGGAACATCTTGTGATATTCTCAGGAATCTTCTCGCACCGATACCTCAAGGGGTTCTAGTTAATTGTTCTCAAATTTTAGCAGTCACCACCTTAGGGCCACGAGTAAGCATTAAATCTGAATAGCTCAGGACAGCTTCCCACACAAATGTCACTGTTTCAACCATGGGTTATTATACTAAATGCTGAAATATACTGGTCAAAATAGAAGTCATGGGTGCCCGGCAAAAATGGATATATCGATAACACAACTCTTTCTCCTAAGGCTCGGGAAACACTCCAAAAGAGGGAGAGAGGTTATAAGAGCCAAGAAAGAAAATCTACCATGAGGCAATGTCTCTTAGAAGAAACAGGGAAGTTTCACCCATGATACTTCAACAAAATAGCTGCCTAAATGTGCCTAAAAGAAGGATAGCTCCAATAGACATACTAACGAGGAAACAGAAGAAATCTGCACACCCACAAACGACAAAACCTTACGATAGTCAACTGAGGAATGCTGAGACTGGACAAGGAATGCCAAGGATGGAACTAGTCTTCCCTGTGGGATAAACTTAATTGTTTATCTATTATCACATGATCAGCCCTGAAATCATATAAAACAAGCAACACTTGAACTAAATGAACTCAGCAGGCTGTATTTATTATATTTATGTCCTGATAACAATTATACATGTATGTGACAATAATTGAATAAAACAGGCCATGAAATTGAGAGGCACAAATGGGAAGGAGACCAGGAAGGACATGTTTCTTAAACAAAACTATAACAAGTTTCCTTATTACTAGTTTTAAATACACATATTCTTTCACCATGGTGAGCTGTTACTACAATATATGAAATCTGGACCATCCATATGTGATTAACCTACATAGATATCTCAAAAGTCACCCCTTTATATCCTCAATTTTATTGACTAAATTGCAAAACATCCTGATTCATCTAAAACAAGGAAACAGTAACCTTTGATTTATAACTCAGAAATCACATTTCATTCCTGCACCTTAAATCATATATTGAATTTCTTTCTTATATTTGGTCTGCATTGAACATTCATTATAATCTCATGAAACTATACTGAATGTCTTTTAAAGTGATTCAAAATTACTCTTGCAAATGTCTCACACATATTGACGCTGTTCAACCAATATTAAGGATGTACTCTAAGAACTAGTTCTTTAGCTGATTCAAGTCTGGAAATTATCTTTTCCCCCTCAGTTTTCAGAAATGAATGTTATGGGACTGCTGTCTGAAAAAAAAAAAAAAGCTTAAACCCATAATTTTAAAATAATTGTTAAGGTCATCCTATGACACAAAGTCTCAAGGAGTAGGGATTTTTCTCTAGGTATGGGAATTCCATTGTTCAATGCAATGTATCCACGTGAATGGACTCCATTTCATATGACTGTAACTCCAGTATGCATGGATTCAGACATACTGAGGGTTAGAAGTCAATGTTGGTTCAATTCAGAGTTATTAATGATTCCCTACATTTAAAACTGATACTGTATGAAGACAAGGAAAGAGAGTGCCACATAGCACATCCTCAAAGACCGACACCGAAGAAAAGGCTTCTGAGTTTTGGGGAACACAACTTAAACTCTTCTCTATAAAACTTTACCCTAAAAATCAATAGCCATTTAGAAAGGGGAAGAGTCAAATTTAAATACTGTGGAGGATTATCATTACAGTAACGGGCTGTATTATGCAATTTTATTTACTACATGCCTCTTAGAGTAGATAAATGAGACTATTTGAGATGACCTTGTTTTTGCATCCAAGACAACTACCGAGATAGGAATAAGGATTGCTAATGATCTAAAAACAAATTACTAACCAAATCATTGATTGTGGATGTAGGATAGCTTCCCTCACTCCAGGTGTATAAGGTAGTAGAATGAGATGTAGCCATTATGTTACCCCATTTATAGAAACAAATTCAAACATATTAAAGACAAGACTGTAGGAACTGAAAATTAAAGTAACAGAGTTTATATGGTTTGGATGGCATAATCATGAAATAGTCACAGGCCATGTCTTGATGGTAAAATCCCAATTTTTTTCTAATTTAAAGCAAACAGCATTCAGCTTTAAATAAATGGCACATAAAGCTACTCTATTAATCAGTTATGGATAAACTGGAACTTTGGATGTATTCTTCTATAATTTTTGGTAAGTCATGTTAGAAAGTCCCCACCAGAAGCAAAACATAACCTCTATCCCCAGTGAAGAAAATATTGAAAAATACCATGAATATCAAACTTGTACTTATTTAAATTTCTATAATTTTAAAATACAAAGGAGTAGTAGTTTCATTTAAAAACATGATATCCTCTGAAAGCACTATATCCCAGTCAACTATGAGGAGTAATATTTAGAATATACTGAATTTTATTGAAAATTGGTTCTAATGCTTTGATTCATTGGGGAATCTGCATGTCCAAACACTAAAGGTCCTTGTCCCCAAATGGATTTTGATTGATCAATACAGCCTACAACCAATGGCTGAACACACTCCTGGGACCCTTAGAGTTGTGAGGGCAAGGACACAGAGAGGAACAGGGGAATTGCCTGGTTTGTGGAAGAAGGATGGGATGCAGGAGCTGCAGGAGAGAAAGCCAACCAGCCATTTGAGAATTCGGGTGGGTGGTCACTGGCCACTTCCCTGACTGGACCTAGGGTAGCAGGAAAGGTTTAGAAGTACCCAGCCTTTGAGGTAGAATTTTAAAGTTAACTTGTGTGTGTGTGTGTGTGTGTGTGTGTGTGTGTGTGTCTGTGTGTGTCTGTGTGTCTGTGTGTGTCTGTGTGTGTCTGTGTTTTCCATCGGCGAATACAGATAGCTCTCAGGTAGGTGTGTGCATGCAACCCACAGGGAACCAAATTGTTGCAGCCCAAACTCACCTCTACAGAATTTAGTTAGGGGTTTAATCTTTCCTGTTGTTCTTATTAAAAGTAGTTATTCTCACCAGCTAACATTAGTATGATCTTAGGAATTTTAAAAACCTATCCCACAGCCATCTACCCATACATACAAAGCAAGAAATTTTTCCTTAAACAAATACTATATAATGAAAGAGCCTTTTTAAAGCAAAGCACACACACACACACACACACACACACACACGCGCGCGCGCGCATATAGACATGTGCACACAGCCACCATTTTCACTGAGTGGTTTGGGTAAAAAAAAAAAAAAAAAACAATAACTGTCATTACCATTCCAATGAAACAACAAAAGTTGTGTTATTATAATATTGAAAGTGTATTCTGCAAAATTAACTTAGATTCTAAGTGTTTCCCTGTAAGGAATATTTTTTAATATTATTCTGCTCACTGAAACATCCTTCTTTCTAAAACACAAAACACTGCTAAATTTATTTATTACATCTACAACTTGAAGCTGTCAGGAGAACAAAGTTATGTATATGACTCAGTGGAAGACAGAAAGCTAAAGGAATTTGACCTAGTTATGCCTGAATTACTGCTTTAGCTGTTGTTAGAGAAATATAAGACATCGTGATAGAAAACAAACCTCCCTCCGGCTGTGGGCACAGGCTGATGCCCACTGAAGCAGAGAAAAAGTAAGTAAGTAAATAAGTAAGTAAGTAAATAAATAAATAAATAAATAAAACAAACCTTGGTATGGTTAGCAGAAATCCCACAGATGAGACACAAACAATGTTTCATTTTGCTTCAAAAACCTTAGGTCTTTGCTGTCTTCAAAGGAAAAAAAGAATAGAGGATTCTGATCCAGCAAACTAGTTCACTCACCCCCACACAAGACTTTCCTGTGCTGCCTGAATCTCTGAGTTCTCTCCTCCTTCAAGGAGTTCCAAAAATGGGTAACAAATATCTCAGGTCTCTGGAAAGGAAAGAATGCCCCCCTTTCAAATGTTTCTTTCCCTTTGATAAATGTCAATAACCTAGGAAGAAGAAATAGGAGGTGGAGTATAGCTGTACTGCGCAGCCACAGAGTTCATCTCTTTCTCTCCTAGAACCCTTTTTAGTTTTCTAGTCTTAAGCTGAGAATTGGTATCTTACCAGCTCAAGCTCAAGGTCTGAAAATTAAAGATTTATACTGTTGTCAACTTTCTATTTTCTATAAAAAGCAAAGTCTTTCTTTGAACATCTATATATTTTTGAGAACAGAGAGATTAAAGTCTCAGGGGGTTTTGAGATTGAATCCTGGATCAAATTTTCACTAGTTTAAATACGAAGACATATCATAGCAGCTAGTTGAAATTTTAAACTAACCTGAGTATATTCAGCATGATAAATGATGAGAAAGATGGAATGAACCTTGTAACTGTCTGACAGGAACCACTGCGGGTGAGAACAAGCTAATGTAATTCAGATGGAAGTATGCTTGCAGAAGGAATCTCTACCTACTGTGTGGAAGCAACACCTGTCAATAGAAAGCCCAGGGCCAGTGAGTTGAGGCAGGTGGAACAACCAGAAGAGACAAAAAGGATTCCAGAAATTAGTCAGGCACGGAGATTTGCCCTGAACACTGAAGGAGATGGCAGCATGGAACTGAGGAGAGGGCACCAACCATTTGGTGGGACTTCAAATAGAACAAATAGATAATTAAGTTATAAGCTATTCAGGGGAAAGGTGTAAGTTTTTGGCCTAAGCACTTATTCTTTTTTTAATTAGATATATTCTTTATTTACATTTCAAATGATTTCCCCTTTCCTGGTTCCCCCCTCCCCAAAGTCCCATAAGCCCTCTTCCCTCCCCCTGTTGTCCAATCAACCCCCTCCCACTTCCCTGTCCTGGTATTCCCCTACACTGCTGCACTGAGCCTTTCTAGGACCAGGGGCCTCTCCTTCCTTCTTCTTGGACATCATTTAATATGTGAATTGTGTCATGGGTATTCCAGGCTTCTGGGCTAATATGTGCTTATCAGTGAGTGCATAGCATGAGTGTTCTTTTGTAATTGGGTTACCTCACTTAGGATATTTTCCAGTTCCACCCATTTGCCTAAGAATTTCATGAATTCCTTGTTTTTAATAGCTGAGTAGTATTTCATAGTGTAAATATACCACATTTTCTATATCCATTCCTCCATTGAGGGATAACTGGGTTCTTTCAAGCATCTAATATTGTCTCAGAGTTGTTATTTCAAGAACTTTGGCATGGATGGAAAAGCCTACTATTACATATGCTGGAGTTTTGAGAAAAGAAGAAAAGGAGGAAGGAGAAGCTGAAGAAAAGAATTAGTTACCTTCTACTGGAGCAAAATACAACTTAAGGAATGAAGGCTGTACTTTGGCTCACGGTTTGTAGGTACAGTCCATTATTGTGAGCAAAGCAGAGAGGTAACACCATGATAAATAAATTACATGTACAATCTGGAAGCAAGGAATGACTGCTGTTGGTACTCAGTTTTCTCCTTTTAATTCATCCTGGAATTCTAGCCCATGGAATGGTGTCATGCATACTCAGGGTAGGTCCTTTAGCATTGATTAAACCACTCTAGGAACTCCATCACAAACAGATCCAAAAGTTTGTCTCCAAGGTGACTCTATATCTTGGCAATTTGGCAATCGACATTAACCATCACAGAAAGAAAGAGAACAGATAAATCGGCAGTCCTAGCATGCTCAAACCACAAGAGATCAGCCTACGTCTCTATATCTAACAAAATAACTCTGTGTCTTTCCCTTCTGTTTCCAGGGCTCTCTCGTTAAGTCTATGGGAATCTCATATAGCTCAGATTTTTCTCAACGTGCTAAACAGTAGCTACTGTCAGCCTTTATTTCTCGATCTTCACCAAATGTCAGTTTACCGGTGAGAACCAGCGTGCCATGCTTGACTCAAAGAAATTCAGCAAGTAGAATGAACATGATTTGTGTACTAATGACACAGATTTTACACTCTCACCAACAGCGAAAGTTCCCTTTAATCACACCCTCTCCATCATATCTTTCCTTAGGTCTATCCTATACTAGTCTTTCTGACTGTAATGATGTAAATCTTACTATAGGTTTCACATGCATTCTCCTTGTGGCTAATAAACTCAAGCAGTTTTTAAACTCTTGTTGGCCATTTAAATGTCTTTTTTGGAGAATGTCAGTTTGCATCTTATGCCCACTTTTCTTTGTATTAAGATATGGTTTGATTTGTTCTTTGAGAAATGTATATGTGTATAAATACATATGATGTATTCTGATCTAATCTACCCTTCACCCCTTTCCATCTCCCTCCACTGCTCACCAACCTGTCTCCTTCCTGACTTCAAGTACTTTTTTTTATTATTATCATACTTATCAATAGTTCTGTAGTACAATTCACACATGACTATGGGCCTAGCCATTTAATTTCTGTCAATCCATCATTGGTTACACACACTCCCAAGAAGACTAGTTCTTCCTCTGTCAACAACCACAACTATAAGTTGAACACCTGATTCATCTCACCATCTGTCCTGGATTTTTATGGGTTTGATCTTGTGCAGGTCCTGTGTAGGTTACCACCACTCTTGTGAGTTGACATGTGCGTCAGACATGTCATACCAAGATGATAGCATTTCACAACTCTACTGCACATCCTTTTGCTCTTACATACTTTCCACTCATTATTTTTCAATGTTGCCTGAGCCTTGGATGAAGGAAGGTTGACAAAGATTTCATATCTATGGTAAAATATTCAGTTTATCACTGTCAAACCTTAGACCAATTATTAATCTCTTCATTAACCCATTGCAAAAAGAAGCTTCTCTAACCAAGGTTGAGAATAGCACAACCCAATAGGGATAAATATAAATATCAAGGAAGTAGTTTGATAATATGGCCCATTGATTAGAACACCACCAATAAATTTTCTCCTAGGACCTAGGATATCCCCAGTCAAGGGCTTTTGACAAGTTTTGTAACACCAAACATGAAATAGCTCATAAGGAGAAGACCTCAAATCCAATCAGAGAGTGATTGTTACCCACATACCATGCTACTATTTCAACAGTAGGCACAACTGGCTGAAGTTCACTTTTGTAGTATGGAAACTTTTGAATTAGGTAGAACTATTGATGTCTTTTCTTCCCAGCAGCCCACATAGCAACTCCCAGCACTACAAAAGTTTAGATATTAATCACTTGCCAAAAAATAGTTTGTAAGTTTGACCTTTTGTGTAGATACTGTATCCTGTTGATCCCATCACTTCCTGAGCAGAAGCTGCTTAGTATAACATCTATTTAGGATTTTTAAATCTAATCCTTTGAAGTGTCTTATCTTATAGGGGTATCTGACCTACAAACTCCTAAAGAGCTTTCTGGGTCTGAAAAAGGATGTGACCCATGTAATAATATTTCTGTAAAACATTATGCTCCCTAATTTTCATTAAATGGGGATCTTTCATCTTTTAATCTTATATATGTTCCTTGGTTTAATGTGTTTGACTAGAACTCTACATAATTTTTCACTTTCTTATAAAACCTTATGAATGGATAATTACTTGTATACAATGAATATCCTGCCATTATTATTAAATATTTCTGCTCATTGATGCTTGATCATAAGCCACCCCAAACTCAATTGAATTACTCCGCATTTTAATTTGCTCTGATTTGCATAATCTTCAAGTTCAACATATCTCACTGTATCCATAGTCTACAAGGTGTTCAAAACACACATCTGCCCCCAGAGGTTAGTTTTTCTACACCTGAATGGGGTATCCGCTCACCTAGTTCTACTTCAATAACCAGAGTTAGTCACCTTCAGCAGGTGTCAAAAGAGACGTTTTTGGTGAAAAGCACTAAAAACACAGTAATAATTCTTGGGTTCTCTAAAACCTAAAATACTAATCACTAACACCATCCTTGTTACTCTAGACTAATAATTATCAGGTGCACTCAGTGTGGCTTTTAATACTTGCAGTATCTATAACAATTAGTAGTCTTTTAAAAATTAAAGAACATATCTTCTACTATCTGTGCATCTCAAGTTTTCTTGGAGAATTAAGTCGAACTGGGGAATTGTATGTATGGGCAGGGGTCTGTCCATCATTTATTTTTTCATTGGGAAACCAAAGATAAATGCCATCTGGACATAGCATTTTATCATCAGCTGTTTCAATTTTCGATCATCTGTTCTGGCATGATACCATTCTTCTCTATGTTTATTTTCCCGACCCTGAAAACTGATTGCTTCTGGCATCTGCTCCTTTTTCAGCAAGCAAAGGTTTGGCAGCTTAGCAGTGCCTCAGTGTGGTACAAACCTACTGCTCTTATCACATCTCATTGCTAGGACTCCTCAAAAACAGCATGCCGAGGGGGAATGTGCTAGCTGAGATTGGATGCTCAGTTTCCTGTTCAACTGCTGCTCAGCTGCTAGACAGGAGATACAACACTTGCTTGTATCAAACCATCACCTGGTTTGACAGACTTCATCAGAAAGACAGTTACAGAATTGGAAGAAAATAATGAAACTGTATGTGCACTCTAGTCTTTCTTTACTTTCTAGTTAAAGACCTATTGGGGTCTGTTTTTCAGTCTCTGTCTTGTAGTTTATTTTAGCGTTTGTATCAGGGCTTATGGTATGTTAACTAACTCATTTATTTCATACTCACTCCATCTCACGTACATGAGCCTTCCATTCTGCCTCTAGCATATGCGTAGTCATTTTCTCACCATCCTTCATTTGGTGACTTATTACACTCAACTGAGCACTCTTTCACCATACAGAAACAGCTGGTGAACCTAACCTTTTAAATTAATTTAACATCATTTATCTTATCAGAAGTTCCATTTTCTCTCTGGTTATTTCTTCCACATCATTTGGTTTTCTATTTAAAACTGGAAGAAAACATGACACTTTTTTTTGGATCCATTTCATAAGTGCATTTTAACTGATTTAAGAACAATTTGCAACCGAGTATATTTATCCTGAGCCACAGAGAAACCTTAGGATTTTGTTTTCTACTTTAAAAAATAGAAACCATTTTTTTGAAATGCTATCCATTCTGAATATTCATAACGATTACATTTTATTTCTTAGACTTAATCCTCAGAGGTACTTGAGAGAGACACTAGAAAAAATCATACTATTTTCACTACTCGGAAACTATTCATCTTATGAAAATCACGGGGAAAATCATTTTCACTGGCTTGATTATTTCCCCAAATTGTGGCTCCATTAAAGTATTGGACAGCAATATTATCCAACTGCAACTTTTAAGAACTGTAACTATCCTGTCTGCAAAGATTCATGACATTATCCTTTGCCTTCAAGATTTGTCCAGAGAGAAGAAAGTGGCCCTGCATATGGTTTTTATAATCTCCTCAGGGTGAAGCTGCGTCACCTCATGACAGAAGATGGGCACAATTCATTCTCACATAGCAACCATGTCACTTTCAGTTCCCTAGATTGTCACACGAGCAGGCTTCTTTAGTGGCTTTGTTCAGAAGCCAAAGTCTCCTGATGATCACCTTGTCATGCTTTAATAATGCCCACTCTTTCATTTCTCACAATGCCAATCCTTTCCCTTATGCTGCTATTTCTAAAATAAAAATAGATAAACAAATAAACTTTAGTGTGAGTACGTGCATACGATGTGTGTTCATGGGCATTTCTGTGCCACGGTACGCATGAGGAGGTCATATAATGACTTTGTTGTGTAAATTCTCTCTTTCTACCTTTAAGAGGTCTCCAGGCTAGAACTCAGATCATCAGGATTACAAAGCAAGCACCGTGACATTCTGGTCTCACTCATTGGCTCCCCTGGTGCCATTAAAAAAAAAAAAATTGTGTTTATCATGTTCTCTGTCAGTTGAGGACTTCTGAAAGCAGGCACCAAATGCAAAGTTGGAAAGAGAAGAAATTGATTGATGTGTCTTCCCTGTAAGAGTTAAATAGAAAAAGAACAAGGAGCTTATAGGGAAAGCCTTCTGTACCCACTGAGGGGCCGAGCATTGTAAAAGGATGGTCGGAGGAATGGGTTTGGGGACTTGCTCAGTGAGTAAAGTTCTTGATGCTCCAGAACTAGAACCCAGGTTTGGATCTCCAGCCTCTATATAAATAGCATGCAAGGTGGCATGCTCCTGCAACCTTACAGAACAGGAACAGGTGGATCCTCTCCAGTGATGGCCATCTCCAGGTTCAGTGAGAGACAATAACTCAAAACCATGTCAATAAATTCTTGAGGAAGGCAATACGATGTCAAATTCTGGCCTCCATAAACCGTGTCCTGCACAGGCAATAATGCTTGCTTATGTGCATCAAGCACACACACACATACACACAATACACACAACACACACACACACACACATATATATATACATGAGAGAGAGAGAAAGAGAGAGAGAGAGAGAGAGAGAGAGAGAGAGAGTTTACAGTTAAAGAAGATTGAGCATGAACTTCAGAGTACAGTATGGACTGCAACTCAGCCAACCAACAGAGGTCAGGCCAGTGAGCACTTGAGGTGCTCATTCGTAGATCCACAGCTGATGCAGATCTTGAGGGTACTCTCCGAAGCCTACCCAGTTACTACTCTTGAAATGTCAAATCTTATCTATAAGGGTATCTAATTCAGGCTTAGTACATCTTTTAAATATACATTATTCATTATTAAGATGTTTTACATCATTTTGTGTGTCTTTGAGACAAGCTTTGCAATGTCTGTGCAGACACATGTACATGTGATTATACATGCATGTAGGAACCATAAGTGAATGATGAAGGCCTTTTTCAATCAGTTTTACCCTTTGATTTGGAGATTGGGGCTCTTGCTAAGCCTGGAGATTGCCAGTTTGGCTAGAATATCTGACCTAATACCCTCCCCCAAAGTATCCTCCTCTCTCCATACCTCTAGTGCTGAGATTATAGGCAACTGATCCTGTGCCTGGTCAGCCTTTGCGCATGGATTCCAGGGACAAAACTCAGATCATCTTGCTTGAGTAGCAAACACTTTAGCTAACAATCTGACACGCCCCTGTAATGTACGCCTCACCTATGAACACCCAGTTGAAACTCAAAAACTACATACAAGTGAAAAAAAATAATAAAATGAGCCACTAAACAACCATTTCTAACTCTTCCATGAATTAAATGGCACTACAAAATGATAGGCTGCATCACAGTTTAATTAGCCTCTATTCTCTTATAAACAAAATAAGCATTGAAGAATGAAATAACTGTTGATGTTATCAATTTGTTTTGAAGCGCCTTAAGAATAAATATTCAAATATTCTTTTTTGTGTTTCCACTGCACTGCACATTTCTTGACACCAATATGATAAAAGTTGACAAACGTGGAAATTAATAAATGGTATTTCAGCGTTGTAATGACAATATGCCCACTGAAAAGATGCACGAGTGAGTGGTACACGTGGGGTTTTACTGTAACATGAACCTTTTCATAGATGGTTTCCCAGTGTTTCACAGCTTCAGGTGCTGAGCGGATCCACCGTGAAAATCTTCTGTTTAAAAGAGATGTAATACCACCCCAGGAAGATAAATCATATCTTAGCCGCACGTGTAATTAAAGGGCAAAGAGTAACACTTCTTCTAGAGAAAAATGAGGCCTCTGGGGGATAATGTCCTTAAATAAACCAGCCGGATTCCGTGGTTTAAATCAATGGCCTGTGGATTACGTGGCAAAGAAAGATTGCAGATGGGATTTAAGGTCTCGCAGCTTCAGGCCAACTGTGTTCAATTAAACTGGGCTTCGAAGCCAAAGAAGGGGAATTTCAGTAGGAAAGAAGGGGTTCATGTCACGGTGCCCTGGGAAGTCACTGATCAATGATACATTGGGCTTAATAAATAAGATAGGATGAACGGGGGTCCAGAAAACTGAACACAGTTCAGTCCAGACAGTCTGTAGTGGAAGAGAATAAGAAGAGAGGAATGAAAAACCACAGACCCAGGACATCGAATCTCAACAGGAGCACAGTAGCCATGTCTAAAGTGCACTGTGTCGCCGCCTCGACAGCAAATGATGTGAATACATGTGAGATTTTTGGTTCACTCAGAACCGATGGTTCAAATTCTCATACTACGGTTACTTTGTACTTAACCAGCTCTTCATTGTAAGATTTATTTGTATGATGACCCCACTGTGGTTAGTCTTGGCTTATAGTAAATCTTATATTCCTCATACTAAATCCATTTTATTAGGTAAATCCTCATATAAGAGGTTCATCTACGCTAGACGGTGGTGGCACATGCCTGTAATCCCAACACTCTGGGAGGCAGAGGCAGGAAGATTTCTGAGTTCGAGGCCAGCCTGGTCTACAGAGTAAGATCCAGGACAGCAAGGGCTACACAGAGAAACCCTGTCTCGAGAAAAAAAAAAAAGTTCACCTACTATTTCACAACGTTTTAAAAATACTGATGTATCCCTTCAAATTGAAACTTGAAACTCAAGGACTAAATTTTTCTGTGGGTGCCCCACTGATTTTTTAAAAATAAAACTCAAATGTGAAAACAAACTGATTTTAATTCAGGTTATTCACATTTTATAATGACTTTAGCAGAAAGTCTAAAACAGAAAAAAAACTCCTCACCCTATTAAAGATTAGCTCTTTTTCTTAAGGCACACTTAATGTACTATGTAAAGAATACAACTTTCATTTTAAGCTTTGTCTACTGTGAATAATACCAGCTGAATTCAGAGCCATCTCTGCCTCAGGCACATGGAGAATCTGAAACTCTTGCAATTTCTCATTCTCTGTAAGTTAAAAATGGACTTGAAATGTCATAGGAATTTTTTAACTGGATAAAAACTGTCAAGCCTACCAATTCTAGTGTCCCTATGTCTTGTAAGATTCATTTGCAGATATGCCACACAGTATTTTTATCAATATGTAATTTAAAAGACTATATTTTAAAACAATAAAAAATATGAGTTGAGACTATGAAAATGTATTGTCACCCATTGCAGATATTAGATAGATGATATTAATCAAATTATAAAAGATCTAGACTAGTATAGAGTTTATTTAAATAAACCTCTGGTATAAATATTTTCAAGGTAGTGGTATAACTTGGTGGAAGAGAAACACTTTATCATATGTAAGAATCTGAATTCAATTTCCAGCACTGCAAACGTTAAAAAAAATAACTGCTTTAGAAAATTATTATTCATGAAATTACAGAATTGTTAATAATAGACGGTGTATTTATGTGTTACCAGTGAACCAATACTTTACACTATGAAAATTATCAAGAAATATCTAAACCCATGTGTAAATGTGCACAAACATCAATGCAAAATAAGAAATGTCACTGAAAAGTGGGAATATTATCATCACTAATAAATGAATAAATGGAAAAAATGGAAGTGAGTACTTTATATATTTTGCCAAATTACTCAGAAGAGTTAGAACTCTGGGGCTAAGAGCTACTACAAGAAAGGATGTAGGTAAAACCGCTATATTTGGAGCTAAAGTGCTTCAGTTCTTTTATAAACAAAACGTGACCTAAGACTAAGCAGAAAAGGCAGAAAACTGCACTGTATCTTTTCTAAGAAATAGAATTAGATCTTAGGTAACAAAAATGAATGCATATGATCCCTACGTTACAGCCAACCTAAAATGTAATCCATACTCAACCAATGAAATGTATTGTCTCCATTTAATGCCTAGGAGGAAAATTCCTGAGAGATATAGTGATTTGTCCAGGGGTACAGGAGGTGAGCAGGGATGGAGGATGCAAGCAGGGCTGCAGGATGTGAGTAGGGATGCAGGATGTGAGTAGGGATGCAGGATGTGAGTAGGGATGCAGGATGTGAGTAGGGATGCAGGATGTGAGTAGGGATGAAGGGTGTGAGTAGGGAAGGAGGATGTGAGTAGAGATGCAGGATTTGAGTAGGGATGCAGGATGTGAGTAGGGATGAAGGATGTGAGTAGGGAAGGAGGATGTGAGTAGAGATGCAGGATGTGAGTAGGGATGCAGGATGTGAGTAGAGATGCAGGATGTGAGTAGGGATGCAGGATGTGAGTAGGGATGAAGGGTGTGAGTAGGGATGCAGGATGTGAGTAGAGATGCAGGATGTGAGTAGGGATGCAGGATGTGAGTAGGGATGCAGGATGTGAGTAGGGATGCAGGATGTGAGTAGGGATGCAGGATGTGAGTAGGGATGAAGGGTGTGAGTAGGGATGCAGGATGTGAGTAGAGATGCAGGATGTGAGTAGGGATGCAGGATGTGAGTAGGGATGAAGGGTGTGAGTAGGGATGCAGGATGTGAGTAGAGATGCAGGATGTGAGTAGGGATGCAGGATGTGAGTAGGGATGCAGGATGTGAGTAGGGATGCAGGATGTGAGTAGGGATGCAGGATGTGAGTAGGGATGAAGGGTGTGAGTAGGGAAGGAGGATGTGAGTAGAGATGCAGGATGTGAGTAGGGATGCAGGATGTGAGTAGAGATGCAGGATGTGAGTAGGGATACAGGATGTGAGTAGGGATGAAGGGTGTGAGTAGGGAAGGAGGATGTGAGTAGAGATGCAGGATTTGAGTAGGGATGCAGGATGTGAGTAGGGATGAAGGGTGTGAGTAGGGAAGGAGGATGTGAGTAGAGATGCAGGATGTGAGTAGGGATGCAGGATGTGAGTAGAGATGCAGGATGTGAGTAGGGATGCAGGATGTGAGTAGGGATGAAGGGTGTGAGTAGGGATGCAGGATGTGAGTAGAGATGCAGGATGTGAGTAGGGATGAAGGGTGTGAGTAGGGATACAGGATGTGAGTAGGGATGAAGGATGTGAGTAGGGATACAGGATGTGAGTAGGGATGAAGGATGTGAGTAGGGATACAGGATGTGAGTAGGGATGAAGGATGTGAGTAGGGATGAAGGATGTGAGTAGGGATGCAGGATGTGAGTAGGGATGCAGGATGTGAGTAGGATGCAGGATGTGAGTAGGGATGAAGGATGTGAGTAGGGATACAGGATGTGAGTAGGGATGAAGGATGTGAGTAGGGATACAGGATGTGAGTAGGGATGAAGGATGTGAGTAGGGATACAGGATGTGAGTAGGGATGAAGGATGTGAGTAGGGATGAAGGATGTGAGTAGGGATGAAGGATGTGAGTAGTGATGCAGGATGTGAGTAGAGATGCAGGATGTGAGTAGTGATGTAGGATGTGAGTAGGGATGCAGGATGTGAGTAGGGATGAAGGGTGTGAGTAGGGAAGCAGGATGTGAGTAGAGATGCAGGATGTGAGTAGGGATGAAGGGTGTGAGTAGGGGCCACCAGGCCTAGATCTAGGGCTTGGTTGGCCCACCCCATCATCTACCCTATCTGTGAACTGATGGAGAACATGAAGACTCTGGTCCTGCAGAACTAAAGATGCAGAATCTCCATGACACAGGGCAACAGGGTATTAGAGCGGAGTCCAAGTGAGAATCCAGTATTGATGGTGTAACAGAAGCCAAGAGGCCTTGAACCCAATTAATGACTCATCACAATGAACATTTGCAAGTAAATCTGTTTGAGCAAGGTGGCACACTGTGTGACACACCATGTCGCACCACATCCACAGTGAGGTTTTTTTTTTAATTTTTTATTTTGTTTTGTTTATTTTGAGGATAAGATACAGAGTAGACGAATGGAATAGAGATGCATGATGTGAAATTCACACAGACCCAATAAAAATGTTTTTTCTTTAAAAAAAATTCAACTTATTTTATAAAGTTGTTTCTTGCACAGTAAAAGCTACTGATTTTTTACATTAAAAAACAAAAACAAAAAACAAAAGTCATCTCAGGATAGTGTAGCCTGTTTTACTCTTTACTGTCTCTGAAAGACCTGAACACCATCTGTTCTAGGCTACTTCTATTGCTGTGATAAACACTGTGGTCCAAAGCAACTTAAGGGAGGAAAAGGCTTGTGTATCGTAGAGGTTACTGTCTTTCATCAAGGGCAACCCAGACAAAAGGCTAAGGCCAGACCTTGAGGCAAAGCTCATGGAGGGACGCTGCTTACAGCACGCTTCGCCAGCTAGCTCTGCTGATGCCTCTTTGATTTTCATTTTTGCTTCTTTTATTTTTTGATGTTATAATGTAAGTACATCATCTCTTTCTTCTCTTTCCTGCCGCTAAACCCTCCCATATACAACTCTAGGCTCTTTATCAAATTCATGGCCACATTTTATTAATTGTTGTTACATGAGTACAGATATACAAGTTTGTATGCATACATATACATTATATTTATATACATTTATATATTGTTAAGTGTTGTGTTTTATTAAAAAAAAAAAAAGAAGAAGCAAAAGAAGCCAGGGGTATATTTGGTAGAGATGTATGGAGCAGGGGTGGGGGAGGAACTCTGTGGGGCCATGCTGAGATATTCCTTCCGCCTGAGGTACCAGGGCATGGGGAGGGGAGTTGAGGGGGTAATGAAGACAGAGAAAGGCAGAGAGGGAGGGAAGGAGGGAGAGAGAGAGAGAGAAAGAGAGAGAGAGAGAGAGAGAGAGAGAGAGAGAGAGAGAGAGAGAGAGAGAGAGAGAGAGAAGAGAGGGAAGAGAGGAGGAAGAGGAAGAGGAGGAGGAAGATTAGAGAGTGGCCACAAACACATGAAGATGGTGGGGGAGGGGAATAGAGAGATAAGGGACAGAGAGGGGAAGAAGAAGAGCAAGGGAGTGAGCAGTGAACAAGCAGCCCCTTTACACTGAGTCCGGCAAACCTGGCTGTTGCCAGGTAACTGTGGGGTGGAGCCTAGAAGGAATGCTAGCACTAAGTATACAAGTAGAACCTACTACCTTTCTTAATAGCCCATCTCCCCAAGACTGTAACTAATCACAATTGGCTGGATGATTCTTCATTTGAGGCTTCCTCTTCCTGAGTGACTGTAGGCTTGTGCTAAGGTGACAACTGAAGATAGTTATGACACTATTGCATGTGGCCCTCAGCATTCCCAAATCCAGTCTTCCCAGTCATTTTCCTGTTGTCATTTGTTTTATCTGAGGCGGTGTCTTTTTCCTTGCCCATGTTGTCCACAGAAGAGAGGCAGCAGCAGGAAATGGACACACGGTATCTCCACAGTCCTATACACATGTCTGTCTTTAGAGTTTCATTTTGAGGCTAGCAGTTTATAGTTATCACCAGTGGAAGACACAATTTTATCAATTATACATGCCCTAACCAAGACTTCTGGACCTTAAAGGCAAAAACACTTTACTTGCAGTAGTCTTTTGCCTTTGTGGCTATTAAGACACTAAGACATGCAGAATCCTAGTTTAGAAACATATCTCAGCCTACTTCTTCACGCAAACCTTTCCTTTTTATGTTATGTAAACTGACATTCCTTGACAAGGAATAGATGGCTCAAACAAGGCATTTGTTTGGTTAAAGTTGGTGGGTTGATGTTTTAATGTCAAATGGCTGAGCAAATCTTATAAACTCTTAGCTTACACTCCTATAAAAATTAACTTATCAAAAAGATCTTACCTAAATTACCCCTTATTCATCAACTTCATTCTAACCTGTCTCATGTCTCTGGTAATTTCTCCTAGGGTTCGAAACACCTTGTAAATATTAAAAACACATTAACAGATTCAATGTTCCAATACTACTTTGAGAAATTAAGTAGAAAGAGATCTCTATACAAATCCAGACATGTAGTAATGAGAATGGTAATAAAGATAATTCTTTATTACCAGAGAATTATCTGTCACTAGACACAATTATATCACTTAACAATCAAATATCCCTAAGGCAATTAATAAAAAAAAAATATTGCTTTCTCTCTTATTTGTTTTTGATACAGAGTTCACGCTGAAGCTGAGGACAGAATTTATTACGCTGCCCAGGCTGACCTCTGACTCTCTTTGTTCAGTTGAAAATACTGGGACTTCCGGTGTGAGCCACTGCACTTGGCCTATTAACTTTCAGAAACCCCTTAAATTAGACCAAGAAACGTGTTATTGTATTTTGTGGTATAGAAGTGTCTTAGAGTTTTTAGTGCTGTGAAGAGACACCAAGACCACAACAGCTCTTATAAAGGAAAACATTTAATTGTAGCTGGCGTGCAGGTTCAGAGGTTCAGTCCATTATTGCAATTGCAGGAAGCATGGTGGTGCACGGGCAGATACAGCGCTGGAGAAACAGCGGGAGAGCTCTACATTTGGATCAGCAGACAGCATGAAGAGGAAAAGGACACTGGACCTGGCTTGAGCATCTGAAAACCTGAAAGCCTGCCCCCGCCCCCTCACCTGTAGCACACTTTCTCCAAGTCACACCTACTCCAACAAGGCCATCTCTCCTAGTAGTACCTCTCCCTATGAGCCTATGGGAGCCATTTTCAATCAAACTCCTACAAGAAGCATCCTCAAGCAGCCTTTCCAGTGAGTCCTGTGTTCTTAAATGCATGCCTTTCCTTGTGCGCTGTGGGTAAGCAAGTGTTCTTATGAGACTAACAAAAAGGACGAGCTATCACTCCTGCAATGATGCTGAAAGCACACTGGGACTTTCACATTCTGTTCTTTCTCATCCTCACACTTGCTCACACCAGAAGAAACCGTCCTCCATGTTGGCAGCTTCCCTCTGATAAAGCAAGTAAGACCTAGGGTGTTTAGTTCAGAGTGCTTTCACTTTAAAGTGGGAAAAAAGGGTCATTTATCCAACAAGCTAAGAGAAAGAACACTGCCAACAATATACAGGAAGCTTGGAAACAAGCCTGCCTTTCTGTTTCCACAACCTACTGATCACTCCAATGAGACCCCACCTCCCCACCCAATACTTTAACAGTGGTGGGGAGTTGCTACCCCACAGTCAGAAAATGTGAAGCTGTAAATGTTTCAAGCTGTGTTTTCCAGAGGTAATATGCCATGCAGCAGTAAAACTTAATAATCTCTTACAGATAAATACATGAAAAAGTAGAGACCCGTGTATTTTTCCTAAGATAGTGAAAAGATACAACACACTATTAACAAATATTTCAACAAGTAATAAAACCAAAATGATTTTGAAATTAACTTTCAGGACAGCAGAATCTTATAAGCAGAGCACTCAATTAAACAAACATTTTGAATAATAAATTGTATAATTGATAGAAACTTCGAAATATTAATTTCTTAAATGTATCATATCTAGTGGCTTTTTACAAACTAATGACTTTCTAAATCCTCCCAGAACTTTTTGGAGGATCTTATTTATGGGTGAAAACAAAACTCAAATGCTAAGATCTCAGGCCATATATTTTGTTTCCCTAGGAAACTCCAAACCACACTGTAAGACACTAAAATTGTCCTCATACTTCAAAACAGTTTTGCACCAGCTACTTTGACTTTCTTAGAATTCACTCCTGAATACCACTGTAATGCAACAAATGTTTCCTTGAAAATGTCATGATATGAAAGGGTTGTGTGTTCGTGCAGTGTTCAGGTTAAATGAGATCATGTGCACAGGGACCATCCTTGGGACATCCAGCCTCTCTTTGTTCTCTATGAGAGAATATCATGGGAGGTTTGCATTATTAGGGAAATGCAAATCAAAACAACCCTGAGATTTCACCTCACACCAGTCAGAATGGCTAAGATTAAAAACTCAGGAGACAGCAGGTGTTGGCGAGGATGTGGAGAAAGAGGAACACTCCTCCACTGCTGGTGGGGCTGCAAATTGGTACAACCAATCAGTCTGGCGGTTCCTCAGAAAACTGGGCACCTCACTTCCAGAGGACCCTGCTATACCACTCCTGGGCATATACCGCAGCATGTAATAAGGATACATGCTCCACTATGTTCATAGCAGCCCTATTTATAATAGCCAGAAGCTAGAAAGAACCCAGATGTCCCTCAGTGGAGGAATGGATACAAAAAATGTGGTATATATACACAATGGAGTACTATTCAGCCATTAGAAACAATGAATTCATGAAATTCTTAGACAAATGGATGGAGCTGGAGTTTCCTAGGGAAACAAAATATATGGCCTGAGATCTTAGCATACTTATCATACTAAGTAAGGTAACCCAGTCTCAAAAGATCAATTATGGTATGCACTCACTAATAAGTGGATATTAGCCTAGAAAATTGGAATACCCAAAACATAATCCACACATCAAATGATATCCAGGAAAAACGGAGGAGTGGCCCCTGGTTCTGGAAAGACTCAGTGTAGCAGTATAGGGCAATACAAGAACAGGGAAGTGGGAAGGGGTGGATGGGGGAACAGGGGGAGGGAAGAGGGCTTATGGGACTTTCGGGGAGTGGGAAGCCAGAAAAGGGGAAATCATTTGAAATATAAATAAAAAATATATCGAATAAAAAAAAAACTTGGAAGAAACTCTGCTAACAGAATTTAACCGTGCTAGCATCTTGAACTTGAACTTCTATGCTCCCGAATGTGAGAAATAAATCTCTATCTTATATAAGCTACCTTACCAACAGTGTTTTTTAATAGCAATTTCACCTACGATCTTGCAGCGATAATTACTCTCACTATTGCAATATAGACATCTCTTTTAGAGCTTTCATAGTGCCATAATATCCTAGCAGAATTTTCCTATATGAATATATACTTCTCTTAAGGAAGGGCATTGTAATATTCTCTTGGATACCATAAATTCATACTGTTTTATATAAACCAAGCTCTTAATAAATGGTTCCCATAATACTAAATAAGGGTATAAATCGCGCATTTTCAATAAGAGCTATGTTTTCACTGTATATGAGAAATAGATGTTTGAAGAGAAAGTTTAATATATACCTAAAACATATATGTTTATTAAATTTATGCTTCGGTGGGATTAACTTAATTAGGAAAAATGTGTAAAAGAGGTCTCTTGAAGGATGCAAATGAAAACAATTGAAATGTAGAATATCTACTAAACTTTGCAAAATCACAGAGGCAAGACTTAAGGACACAAGTTTGCTAAATGAATTTGTTATTCTTTATCTTATGGCATAGTACCCTAGTTCCCTTTCTGTTGCGGTAACACCTTCATTAAAAGCAACTAATGGGAACAGGGTTTACTTTAGCTCACAGGTACAGATTACAGTTCATCAACACAAAGAAATTAAAGCATAGAAGTAACTAGTCACAGTGCACCCACAGTACAGAGTGGAAAGGAGTCCCTGGACACGTCCTTGTACCTGGCTCATTTTCTCTTGTATACATCAGTCTGGCGGTTCCTCAGAAAACTGGGCACCTCACTTCCAGAGGACCCTGCTATACTACTCCTGGGCATATACCCAGAGGATTCCCCAGCATGTAATAAGGATACATGCACTACTATGTTCATAGCAGCCCTATTTATAATAGTCAGAAGCTAGAAAGAACCCAAATGTCCCTCAACGGAGGAATGGATACAAAAAATCATTTTCTCATGATTTCCTGACGAGGAAATCATGTCATCCACCATGGACAGTTCCACCTCAATTAGCACATTTAAGACAATCCTTCACAGACATGCCCACAATCCAACCTAATCAGTATATCCCTTATTGAGACTCTACTCCAGGTGATTCTAAATTGTGGTAAATTGGCCATTAATAACCATCACACACATTCTCTTCAATAATTAAAGACTTTTTACAAAGATTCTCTGAAAACAATGGTGGTTAGCTTGGTTTTTCTGTGGGACTCCTAAGAGTGGGATTAGGGACTCTTCAACCCTTTGCATGTTCTCAGGACCCTTTTCCTCCTTACTGCACTACCTCACCCTACCCTGATAGGAGAGACTTTGCCTAGTCTCATTCTATCTTATTATGTTGTATTTATTCACTTGAAGTCCTGCTCCTTTCTGAAGAGAAATGGAGGATGAGTGGATCTGGGGGAGACAGGAGGTGGGGAGGAACAGAGAGGGTGGAGGGAGGGAAAACTGTGTTCTGAATATACTGTAGAGGAGAAGTATAAACTTTTAGAAAGGAAAGACGGGGACAAGAAAAGGAACAGAGACTGATGGACAGGCTATCCAGAGACTGCCTCACCTAGGGACCTATCCCATCTACAGATACCAAACCCCAACACTATTGCTGATGCCAAGAAACACTTGCTGACAGGAGCCTGATATGCCTGCTCCCTGAGAGGTCCTATCAGCACCTGGCCAAATACAGATGCAGAAACTCGGCCAACCATTGGACTGAGCCTAGGAATCCCAATGGAAGACCTAGGGAAAGGATTGAAGTTGCTGAAGGGGATTGCGACCCCATAGGAAGAACAATATCAGCTAACTGAACCACCCAGAGCTCCCAGAGACTAAACAATCAAACAAAGACTACACATGGAGGACCCATGGCTCCAGCTGTATATGTAGCAGAGGATGGCCTTATCGGGCATCAATGGCAGCAGAACTCCCACTGTTAGGAGTCCCACAAAAACACCAAGCTAACAACCATAGTTTTCAGTGAATCTTTGTAAAATGTCCGGTGGAGGTTTGGTGCCCCAGAATAGGGGGGCATGCTAGAGTGGTGAGGCAGGAGTGGATGAGTGGGTGGAGAAGCCCCCTCAGAGAGGCAAAGAGAAGAGAGAATGGGGAAATGGAATTGGGGGGCTGTGACAGGGTAACCAGGAAGGGGGATATCATTTGAAATGTAAACAGATATAATGATTAATAAGACAAATAAACAGTATTATTTAAAAAGAAGAATCTATCCTTGTAGAAAAATATTTCTGCATGATTTATTTGGAGTTTGATGTTTGCATCTGAATATATAAAATATTACTCAAAAATGTATTAATCCTTCTCCACTACATGATCTCACACACAAGCTTGCATTCTCCATGCATATACCCTGTTTAGAGAAATTCTAATGGTTTGGCTAAAACTTCATATGATGAATAAGTTAATATAAAGTCTATCTTTATCTTTATGTAATTCCAATCGTCAACAGTTATATAACCCAGAGTTCTCAGATAATATTTTTTTCCTCTAGGTAGGGAGTTGGGAATGGTAATTATCCAATTTGCCCCTGCAATGTTAGCCTACAACGTTTCTAGCCTTTAACAATCACCCACATTCCCACTGCAAATGCATCTCTTGCTGTCAGATCGGATTAACTCTTTCTTTAGCCTTTTGAATCAGTTCATGACAAAAAAAAATCAATTGGCAGAACTACAGTACAGCTGTCTGTCATCCACTAGAATCAGCTTCATCATGACCACTTGTCAAAAATGATGCCAAATACCTTAGAAAATTTGTCAAAATACTGGTAATGGCTGTTCAACATTCAGTATATGGATGGCTTGTACAGCAGTCTCTGTCATAAAAAATCAACACACTGAATACCTGTTATGAATTATTAGTAGTAGAATGCACAAATGAGTAGGTGTTATGTGGATTTTCTTTGTGTATATGATATTCTGCTGCCCAGGACTGAAGAATATTTAGACTCAATTTTTTAGGAGCTGGAGGCAAAGGCACAGTTAATTCATATGTTTGTGATAATAGGCTTTAATTAGTCTCCCTTAAGTCTAAACCAGTTCTTTTTAAAAAGAAAATATAAACCAATGATTTCAAAGCAATCCTAAGGCACTTTTAAACATCAAATGATATTTCACATTTTTACATCTTTCAGCTTATTATTAATGCCTGATAAACACTTTCAGTGAAAAATAATTTTCTCTAAACATCTCTGTTAAACAGGAAACCTATGCCTATTAAAAAATGGCTTCCTTTTGTTGAAATGTCAAAAATAATAAATAATTCACTTGTATATTCTATTTCTTGTCTGCTAACCAAATATGAGTATAGATATTTTGAAAAAGATTAAAAATCAATTTTCTAAGTATTTCAGAATAGAAGTTTATGCAAGAAATCACAACTCAATATTAACCATCCCTTGCCCTCCCAAAAGCACTAACAATGAAGTAGAAAGGAATACATACACAGTCTGTGTTTTGTTGTATAATTTTCCAAAATATTAACCTGTGTATGTAGGTTTAGCAACAAGCCCCGGGTGGTTTTATTACCCATCCGTCTTCCCATGTCTGTGTTGCTTTTGTCTCAGAGAGGATGATATATCAAAAGGGAGAAGCAAACATTCTCCGTGCTTTTGAGTTTAACAAGTCAGCCTTCCAGAAGAAACCAGAGCATTTCTGTCTTTGAACAATACAGAGAAGTAGAAAAAAATTGTGAGAATGAAAAGGAAAGATGCTAAAACTCACACATATATTGTTTTTTTAGTTCCTGGCTTGAAATGTAAGAAAATCGAGGATACTGATTCCCCCAGAAGTTCTTTTATTGTTGAGAAGACTTTTAGCTATCCTGGGTTTTTTGTTATTCCAGATGAATTTGAGAATTGCTCTTTCTAACACTATGAAGAACTGAGTTGGGATTTTGATGGGGATTACATTGAATCCGTAGATTGCTTTTGGTAAGATGGCCATTTTTACTATATTAATCCTGCCAATCCATGAGCATGGAAGATTTTTTCCATTTTCTGAGGTCTTCTTCGATTTCGTTCTTCAGAGACATCTGTATGTTCTTCTCATACAGATCTTTCACTTGTTTGGTTAGAGTCACACTAAGATACTTTATATTGTTTGTAGCTATTGTGAAAGGTGTCATTTCCCTAATTTCTTTCTCAGCCTGCTTATCCTTTGTGTATAAGAAGGCTACTGATTTGCTTGAGTTGATTTTATAACCAGCCACTTTGCTGAAGTTTTTAATCAGCTGTAGGAGTTCTCTGGTGGAGGTTTTTGGGTTACTTAAGTATACTATCATATCATCTGCAAATAGTGATAGTTTGACTTCTTCCTTTCAGTACTACAGAGCAATAGAGTTAAGAACTGCATGGTATTGGTACAGTGAAAAGCAGGTAGATCAATGGAATAGGATTGAAGACCTAGAAATGAACCCACACACCTATGGTCACTTGCTCTTTGACAAAGGAGCTGAAAACATCCAGTGGAAAAAAAGATAGCCTTTTCAACAAATGGTGCTGTTTCAACTGGAGGTGAGCTTGCAGAAGATTATGAATTGATCCATTCTTATCTCCTTGTACTAAGCTCAACTCCAAGTGAATCAAGGACCTCCACATAAAACCAGACAAACTGAAACTAATAGAAAAGAAACTGAGGAAGACCCTTGAGGACATGAGCACAGGGAAAAAGTTCCTGAATAGAACACCAATAGCTTATGCTCTAAGATCAAGAATTGGCAAATGGGACCTCATAAAATTACAAAGTTTCTGTAAGGCAAAGGACACTGTCAAAAGGACAAAACGGCAACCAACAAATTGGGAAAGGATCTTCACCAATCCTACATCTGACAGAGGGCTAATATCCAATATATACAAAGAACTCAAGAAGTTAGACTCCAGAGAGCCAAATAACCCTATTAAAAATGGGGTACAGAGCTAAACAAAGAATTTTCACCTGAAGAACGTCGAATGGATAAGACGCACCTTAAAAAATGTTCAACATCATTAGTCATTAGGGAAATGCAAATCAAAACAACCCTGAGATTTCACCTTACACCCCTCAGAATGGCTAAGATTAAAAACTCAGGAGACAGTAGGTGTTGGCGAGGATGTGGAGAAAGAGGAACACTCCTCCACTGCTGGTAGGAATGCAAGTTGGTACAACCACTCTGGAAATCAGTTTGGCTGTTCCTCAGAAAACTGGGCATGACACTTCTGGAGGGCCCTGCAATACCACTTCTGGGCATCTACCCAGAGGATTCCCCCGCATGCAATAAGGACACATTCTCCATTATGTTCATAGCAGCCCTATTTATAATAGCCAGAAGCTGGAAAGAACCCAGATGTCCCTCAATAGAGGAATGGATACAGAAAATGTGGTATATTTACACAATAGAATACTACTCAGCAATTAAAAACAATGAATTCATGAAATTCTTAGGCAAATGGCTGGATCTGGAATATAACATCCTAAGGGAGGTAACCCAATCACAAAAGAAGACACATGGAATACAGTCACTGATAAGTGGACATTAGTTCAAAAACTCTGAATACCCAAGACACAATTCACATATCAAATGACTCCCAAGAAGAAGGAAGGAGAGGTCCCTGGTCTTGAAAATGCTTGTTCCAGCATTGTAGGGGAGTACCAGGACAGAGAAGCAGGAGGGAGTTGATAGGAGAATGGGCAGAGGGAAGAGAGCTTAGGAAACTTATGGGGAGGGGGGAATCTGGAAAGAGAAAATCATTTTGAATGTAAACAAAGAATATTGAAAATAAAAAATTATTTTAAAAAAATGTAAGAAACTTGGGATAACAGATAAATAAATAATATCAACATGTAAATGTTCTAAGAAAAGAGAACCTGCCTGCCCTCCACTCTAACCTGGTCATGGAAGGAAACTATCCAAACAAGGTCTGAAGCATTTAGAAGTAGAAAGAACCTGACTTAATTAACTTGAGGCTTGTAAAATAACATGTCATATATGATATCTTACATAAAACAAAAATCTGTGTCTCAGACTCAGAACTCAGAAGTATAAAATCACTACACTAGCAAGTTTGATGCCCAGTCAAAACCCACTTCTTGACCTTCCCCATGTATCCATCCACACATTAGACTAAAGAAACAAGGGAACTCAGCAGCCTCCATTACAAAAACATTAATTCCCTCATTATAGGTCCATACTCATGGACAAATCAATTCCAAAATACCTCTTGAGAACATCACACTGGTGATTAACTTTGATCGAATTAATTTGGAAGGGATGCAAACATTTAGACCATAACATTATCTTTCTCAATTTCCCTTCTTCCTGAAGTAGAACTCTGGAAGTAATAAAAATCCAGACTAAAAAGGCCTGTGGGATGGATAAATGGGAATGGACAATGGCAAGTGCAGAGAAGTCCTCCTGCTTCAGCAGAGCCTGTAAAAACAACTCTTCCAACCACTGGGGTAACACAGACTAGGTATAGAAATTACATGTCAATACATTACGCCTTGAAATCCAACATCAGACAATGGAATTAAAGAATGAACTCTATAAGTTGACAAGGAGTCCAAAGGAGCCTCTTAAAAGTAGCCAAGATAAAAATAGTATTTGCTTGCATGGGTCAGTTCACAATCTGAGTGGAAAATGAAGTGAAGGAATGAATAACCAAATACTAGGTAACTTATCTGTGCTTCTTGTTTATCCATTCCCCTCTTTCCTTGTCAATTACAAGCAAAACCTCTCTTCAACAGAATTGCCATAATTATTTCACACAAAAAAGAAGGCTTAACACTAGGCAGTGCTGTTCAAATTTCTGCATCTAAATCTTACTTCTGGGTATGCAAGTGTATATGCCCTCACAATTGCCTCTGAGAGAATTCACAGCCCATTTCACCACATTGGTTAATTTCCACTTGATTTCTGTCCATTTCTCTGGAGGATAAAATATCCATAATGGACTAGATGGCTAGAGAAGGAATTCTGTGTGGCTTAGGACAGCTCAGGGTAGAAAAGAGTTGAGGAGCCCATGCGCAGAGAAACTCTGCTGAAGTTTTAAAGATATAAGGGAGGACTTGTAATCCACAAAGTAAATGGAATCATAATTAGTTTATAGATCTAGAATTCAATCCTGATGTGACTAATAAGAGCAAGTCAGGAATAAGATGGGGTGGACCATAGTGAGTTGCTTTGAACAACAGTCTTTGAACTTTGCTCTTGTAAGAGAAAACTCACAGCATATAAAAAAAAAAAAATGAGTCCCTTCTACTCAAAATAAGACTTAAAAAGGAATGTTGGGCTGAACAGATGGCTGGGCCATGAACAGCAGGTATAAGTCCTTCAGAGAATGGAGTTCAATTCCCAGCATCATGTTGAGCAACTTACAATTGCCTCTAACTCTAGCTAAAGGGGATCCAATGGCATCCACACACACATACAGAAACACACGAAATGTATACACATGCACAAACACACAAATGATAATTAAATAATAAAACTTGAGAAACCCTGTGAGATGCTGTATATGGAAATGTGTGTGGCCCTCACTACCCCCATTACCAGGGGATTATGCAATTCTTCTCTCTGGTCCTCCCCAGAACCCCGGAATCCGCCAGCCTCACTAGCCATGGAATCAGGTAGGCAGTCTTCACACTTCCTCCGCCCGTCCGATTTTAATTGAGTCTCATCTCAAGCTTTGTAATAATCCCAGGCCAGAAAGTTAAAAGGAGGGGAACCACACCACCACAACAAAATAATAGAACTCAAAAAAAAAATAACTCTTAACATCACCTGTCTCAATACCCCCAATAAAAAGACTCAGACTAACAGAATGGTTATGAAAAGCAGGATCCATACTTTTGCTGCATCCAAGAAACACACCTTAATATCAAGAATAAGCATCGCGGCAGGGTGAAATGATGAAAACTGATATCCCAAGCAAAGGGATCCATGAAGCAAGATGATGTAGCCATTCTAACATCTGATGAAACCGACTTCAAACCAAAGCTAATCGGGAGAGATAGGGAACAATACTACATATCCATCAAAGGAAAATTTGCCAAAAGGGTGCTGTAATTTCCATAATCATTGCAAGGGCAGCCAAGTTCATTAAAGAAACAGTACTAAACTAAATCAAACCCACACACTGATAGTGGGAGTTTTCATGACCCTCTCTTAACAAACAAGCCATCCAGACAAATACTAAGCAGACTCGTGCTATTTCTAAATTATATCATAAACCAAATGTACCTAACACATACTTACAGAACATTTTACACAAACAACAAAAAATGTTCCTTCTCATCACCTTATAGAGCATTCTCCAACATTGACCATATGCTTGGACAGAAAGCATGTCTCACCAGATACAAGAAAAATAGCATCCTATATCCTGTCTGACCACCGAAGCTGGATGTCAGCAACTGAACCAGAGCTTACAAACACAGGAAACTGAACAGCTCACTCCTCACTGAAAAATGGGTCAGAAAAGAAATTAAAAGCATTTTAGAATGGAATGAAAATTAAAGCAGGACATACTCAGACTTAGGACAATGAAGGCCATCCCCATCTGTAGCCAACATAAAATGAAGTCATTAGCATCTTTGAAGGTTAATTATCTCATAATGTTCGGGGGGGGGGGGCATCTTTACCTTAGAGATTCTTTTTGCATGTTTGTTTTATTTTATCATTTTATTACTTTTTTAATTTGATATTCTCTCATCTGTCCCTGACCCATAGCCTTCCCTTCCTCCCTTCCTCTCAGTCCCTGACCTGCCTCCTCTCCTGTATGTAAATGTCTGTTTGTTTTCTAAAAGACTGAAAGAGTATGAATTTAGGTGGGAGGGGTGGTGGGGAATATTTCAGAGGAGCTGATGGAAGAGAAAAATGGATGAAAAAAATAAACCACCGGTAAAAAAGTAAATAAATAAAGGAAGTGTGTGTGAGTATTTGACAGCCTTTGTCAGAACTTTGGATACCTGGACTCACTGGTAGCTCAGTGTCTGGTGGTTTTTAAACATTTTTGTTCAATTTGTTGTTTCTGTTCTGAGGTATCCCTAAGGCATTAGAGCAAATAATGCCTTCTGCCTTCTCCTGTGGGACCAAAAAATCGGAACAAGTACAATACACATTGCAAGTTAATGAAAGACCATATATATGCCTTACAGGTGACTGTTTGCAGTTAAGAATAAGATCCTGTTTTTCTTTTTTCCTCTTTGTTTGGCCCATCTGCACCAAATGTGCTTGATCCCATAGGGGTGGGAGGTCTATAGGCAGGAAATACATCAGAATGTATACTTGCTCCTAATTGGAGGTAGGCAGGAGGTATGTAGTCAGAAAATACCTCAGGTTTCTTGAGGTACCCCTGACTGGACCTAATGGCAAATGTGGTGAACTGTGGGTTTTGCCCTTTTAAGCCCCTGTAAAATATGACTTGTGGCCAATTTCTGGGAACCCAGAGATGGCCAGTATATAATTAAAGTTATTTATTTTCTATTTATGTCTGTATGTGTTTCAACTTGTATGCAGGAGCCCTTAAGCCAGTAGAATTCAGATCCTCAGACACTGATTTACAAATGTGTATAACTTGCCTGACATGGGGGCCCTGGCCAGACTGGTAGGCCCATGAGTTGCAGAGATCTGCCTGTCCCTTCCACACCTCCCCAGCATTGTGGCAATAGATACACCATGCTTGGTGCTTACCTGAGCAGCTAAAGAACCAATCTCATGTGCTCATGACTGAGTCAGGCATGTTACACTCTAGGACAACTCCCCCTTCAACACTGACTTAAGAAAAAAGAAAAATCAACTTTTTATTAGGCAAGTTCTCATTTGTAAATACTGTATTGATTTTACTAGTTTAGATAACTAGTAAAATAAACTGGATAGAAATTCTAATTTTTAATGAATAAATAAGATTTTGGTAATTATTTACTGCAGAATGACCCCTCCCTATTAACTTAAAAAAGTTAGTCCAAGGAGTTAAACTTATTTTATCAGAAATTTTAAATAAGTGCAGTTTCTAAAGAACTGGTTCAAAAAACAATACACCTCTATTCCCAGCACTCTAGATACTGACACACAAGGAAGACATATTTGAGACCATCCTGGAATACACAGTGAATTCTAGGTCATCTGCTATAGATGTATAGCAGACACTATAACCAAAAATGGTGATGATGATGATGCTGCTGCTGCTGATGATGATGATGATGATGATGATGATGATGAAATAATAATGGAAAGTATTTGAAATCATAGAGTATCAACTCTTCTCAATAGTGCTTTACCTTACCTAGGCAACCTCTGTAGCATCAGAAAAAAATATTTCAGCCTAAAAAAAATATATATATATTTCAACCTTCATGGATTCTTATTTTATTTATAAAATCTTCATTTTTCTTTTCCTCTTACTGTAAAAAAAAATGTACTGAATTATTTATAATCAAAATTATACAGAGAAAGGAACTTAGCAGGGGGGTTTCAAGCTAAGTTAAAAAATTCTTTACTAAGTTATTATTAAAGATATTTAAGGAAATTAATCCTTTTCATCACACAAAAATACTTGGAATAAGAAATAGTTATGGAAATCTTTTCTCAAAAGTGAGAAACTGATTGGAAAGAAGATGAATATGAATTGAACTATGAAGCTTTTTCTTTTGAAAATCTTACCAAATGCTGAGTATTTAGGAAATTAGATTTAATAACTCTTTAAGTTTGTGCTTCAAATACACTAGCTCATAATATGTGTTAACTTTTTGTCATGATGGAGCATGGCAAATCTATATGCCTTCCAAAATAATTCTTTGCGCCATTAAATCTCAACTATATGGAGTTATTTCTATTTGGAGTAATCATATGGAGTAATTTCTATTTGGACAATGTTCATTTTTTTCTATGCTTGATACATAATGCTCTAAAATATAAATGCCATAATTTATCCTGCCCAAACACTTAACTGTAAGCTTTATGCATTTCTGGACTGCATAATTTCCTAGTATAAGTAATATTATCAAGATTCACCTCATTAAATTCCAAAACAAAATCTAGTTACTTCCAAGGCAGAGATTTCCAAAATGATTAATAACCAGGAAAATATGACCAGAGAGTGAATCATGAAAAGAGTCAGTCTTTTATATCATAGTGTACTTGTGAGAGAAGAGAAACTGCGTCCCAATTACAGGTAAAAAGGTATTTACTGATAGATCAGTTTCTTTTGTTCTTCCATTTGACCATTTCTAACAGATCACTCTGGTCAGAACCTGGCATTCACAGATTTTCAGTATTCTCAGCCTTCCCTTTCATTCCTGTATGGTTAAGGAAATAACTAAGATCACATTTAAGCCACAATATAGCTTAATATAGCTATGATACAAATGAGAACTCACAAGGGAAAAGTGAGAAATTCATTGTCTTTTCTTGTGGACATGCCAATCAATGAAGATAAATAACTATAGGATTGGACCAAAACACAATGAGAACTCTGTTAATGTGAGGAAAACCTACCCAGGCTCTTTATAATCATTTGGCTTCCAGTGTTCAACTCTGAGGTCAGCGTTATTCTAATCCTTACTTTGTAGATAGCAGAGAAGCTCAGAAGGATACACAATAGAAAATGAGCTCAAACCAGACTCAAGTCCCTCCAACTAAAGCCATATACTTGACACAGTTGATTACCAACCCCATAATTCTTTCCACAGGAAGTCAACTGTTGAAATATATTCATATTCTATCAGAAATCAATAAAAAGTAGAATAACAAGATATTGGAGTAAGCAATGTGTATTCCAGTTACTAATAAACTGTACACACACACACACACACATACACAATAAATTTTTACTCAGCATGCTTTTATAAATTGTTTTCTTACACCAACTGAATAAATATTCATTTTAAGTTTTTTTTTCTACATCAGTTACCATGCACATTAAACCTGTGTGCATATGTAATGACTCTACCTCAAATTTCTTTTTTTCCTTTTTTCTTTTCTTCTTTCTATTTTGTATATGGTTTTTTTTATTCGATATATTTTTTATTTACATTTCAAATGATTTCCCCTTTCCTAGCCCCCCCACTTCCAGAAAGTCCCGTAAGCCCCCTTCTCTCCCCCTGTCCTCCCACCCACCCCTTCCCACTTCCCCGTTCTGGTTTTTCTGAATACTGCTTCACTGAGTCTTTCCAGAACAAGGGGCCACTCTTCCTTTCTTCTTGTACCTCATTTGATGTGTAGATTATGTTTTGGATATTCCAGGTTTCTAGGTTAATATCCACTTATTAGTGAGTGTATACCATGAGTCACCTTTTGAGTCTGGGTTACCTCACTTAGTATGATGTTCTCTAGCTCCATCCATTTGCCTAAGAATTTCATGAATTCATTGTTTCTAATGGCTGAATAGTACTCCATTGTGTAGATGTACCACATTTTTTGCATCCACTCTTCTGTTGAGGGATACCTGGGTTCTTTCCAGCATCTGGCAATTATAAATAGGGCTGCTATGAACATAGTAGAGCATGTATCCGTATTACATGGTGGGGAATCCTCTGGGTCTATGCCCAGGAGTGTGTAAATGCTATTCCTTTTACCCCATTCTCCCACCCCTTTGCCCCTGAAAGTGTGCTCCCTACCCTCACTTTAGCACCTTCCCTGGAGAATCAATTCTCTACAGGATTAGACACATCCTCTCCCACTAAGGCCAGGCAAGGCAGTCCTCTGCTACCTATTTGCTGGGGCCCATGGACCAGCCCATGTATACCCCTTGGTTTAGTCTCTGGGAACTCTCAGGAGTCTGGGTGAGTTGATACTGTTTGCCTTCCTATGTGGTTGTAATCGCCTTCCTCTCCTTCAATCTATCCCCTAACTCTTCCATAGGGTTAGTTATGGAAGTCCAGTGGTTAGTTATAGGTGTTTGTATCTCTCTCAGTCAGCTACTGATAGAGCCTCTGAGAGGACAGTCATGATAGGCTTCTGTCTGGAAGCACAACATGGCATCAGTAATAGTGTCAGGGTTTGATGCCCAACCATGGGATACTAATACCTCAAATTTCTTTCTTGCAAGAACCTGAAAATATAGTAGTCATTTCACAGTTTGAAAACAAAGTTCCACTAACATTCTGTCTCAAATGTGGCAATTGGACTCAGTTACGAACTCAAAATCTTTGCCACCATTTTTTTTGTAATGGCTAAGGAATGTAAAACAAGCTCAGTTATGTGATATCCAATGTCTTCAAATTAGTCACCAAAAAAGTAAATAACATTTAATAGTGAGAGTTGATGATCAGGGCCAAAAGCTATGGGCTTCTGGCAATTATTTCCTACTAATAGCAGCAGGATAAAAGAAACTTAGTTACTTGGGTTCTGTTCTTTCTGACTCAGACCTCTTTCTAGCCCAGTAAAAGACCTGGAGTTCCTTAATTCCAAGTGAGAGAGATAAGAAAAGAAAGGAAAAAGGGAGGAAGAAAGGAAGGAAGAAACAAACAAATGAAGAAAGGAACAAAAGAGTGAAGGAATGAAAGGAAGGAAGAAAAGAAAGAAAGAAAGAAAGAAAGAAAGAAAGAAAGAAAGAAAGAAAGAAAGAAAGAAAGAAAGAAAGAAAGAAAGAAAGAGAAAGAAGAAAGAGAAGGAAGGGAGGAACAAATGAATGAAAAAAGGACCGAAGGATCAAAGGAATAAAGGGAGGGAGGTAAAGAAAGAGAGAAGGAAGGAAAGAAAGAAAGAAAGAAAGAAAGAAAGAAAGAAAGAAAGAAAGAAAGAAAGAAAGAAAGAAAGAAAAGAAGAAAGAAAGAAAGAAAGAAAGAAAGAAAGAAAGAAAGAAAGAAAGAAAGAAAGAAAGAAAGAAAGAAAGAAAGAAGGAAAGAAAAAGAAAGCAAGCAAGCATATATAGTGTCTTAGGGTTTTATTGCCGTGAACTGACACCATGATCAAGGCAGCTCTTTAATTGGGGCTGGCTGATGGGTTCAGAGGTTCAGTCCATTATCATCAAGGTAGGAGCATGGCAGCATCCAGCTAAGCATGCTGTTGAGAGTTTTACATCTTCATTTGAAGGCTGCTAGTGGAATACTGACTTCTAGGCAGCTGGGATGAGGGTGTTAAAGCCCACCACGCTCACAGTGACACACTGACTCCAAGGCCATGCCTCCAAATAACGCCACTCCCTGGGCCAAATATACTCAAACCACTACACATAGGCAACACGCACACTAGATAAAGCTGAAGAAGCCTGCACCGCCACTTTATTGTTGTTGTTTCTATACTTTCCCAGGATAATTAATCACACGATTTTCTAAGCATTTTTACGTCACATAAGTTCATAGTAAGTTTAAGGCAATAGTTCATGTCATAGATTGATAAGCCTTAAGAAGCTACAACAGAATTGTTTACATCCCTCCATTAAGATTAGTACCTGATTAAACATTCATTGTCTGTTACTAGCTCCGTAAAGTTCATTGTAAGTTTAAAGCAATATTTTTGTGCCGTAAGTTAGCATAGTTTTGTCCAGAGACAAATCATCTGCTTGTGTCTTATCATTTTGAAGTTTTGTATATATAGTCCATCACTTACTTTCTGTCCTCTCACCTACAATAAATTGGCCACTCCCAGTTTTATGACATTTAGGTATAAGAGAGCAGCCTAATTCCTAACCAAAAGGAGTGTTTCCTTGGTCATAAATTTGTTCCAAGCCTGCTTTCTTTTCCTAATGCAATTAACCCATGACACATGGAGGTTTACAGAACTCTATTTGCTTTTGTTCTATGGGGGGCTTTAGATAACTTTTATCAATTTAAGAATTCTGTAAAAAAATAAAAAAAAATAAAAATAAAAAGAATTCTGTAAAATCACTGTCAGGAATTATGAAATAATCAATTCATCTACACAGCATTACTACATGAAAGCACATCTTCATATTGACTCTGCAGGAAATCTGCCCAATAGTGTGGCAGGAAAGGCATATCAGCATCAAGAAGCAATCCTGAGATGAAGTCTCTGAGGACCCTGCCTCTCAGAGTGCATACATGGCAACCATGTAAAACAGTGGGCCAACTCCAGGAAACTCACTTGCTTGCCATAGGTTTACTTAGATGACTTCTGACACCTGGTACTATGTATGGAGGCAGTGGGAATCCTTATTCAAATAACTACAAGAACAAACTAAATTCACATACACACACAAAAAAAAAATTGAGGCAAATGGATGGAGCTGGAGAACATCATACTAAGTGAGGTAACCCAGACTCAAAAGATGAATCCATGGTATGCACTCACTAATAAGTGGATATTAACCTAGAAAACTGGAATACCCAAAACATAATCCACACATCAAATGAGGTACAAGAAGAACGGAGGAGTGGCCCCTTGTTCTGGAAAGACTCAATGAAGCAGTATTGAACAAAATCAGAACAGGGAAGTGGAAAGGGTTGGGTGGGAAAACAGGGGGAGGGAGGGGACTGATGGGACTTTCGGGGAATGGGGGTCCAGAAAAGGGGAAATCATTTGAAATGTAAATAAATATATCAATAAATTAAAAAAAATAGCAGAATAAAAAAGATTTGAGTAAATTTAAAGTACTTTCCTTAGCAAAAAAAAAAAAAAAAAGTTTACAAATTGTGTGACTTTATGTGACTCGTCAGAAACTACAAAACTGGAGGAGCAAAAGACAGACTGGAGAGGCCAGTGGCTGGAGATAAGGAAGAGGCTGCAGCAGGGGTTGTCTAACTCTGCATTTATCTAGACTATTTGCACATAAAATAGTAAATTTCATGTTTTCAATATGTACATTTTAAAGATATCAGCCATCCAAGATATGAAGAAGATACAGAAAATAATGAGAGATGAATAAGCAGAATTTAAATCTTGTTGAGGGATAGAAATTTCCTACACTACTTTGAAAAATTGTATTTTGTGTTTATGCTGCAGGACAAAAGACAAAGAAAAGACATTGCTTTATCGTTGGTAAATTACCTGTTTGGAGAAGCAGTGCCCTTTGCAGATTCTGGAACTACCTCCTATGTGTACTGAGGTTGAACTATAAATAAATACACTGTCAAAAAATGAAAGTCATTTTTCCCAGAGTGGAAAAAAAAAAAAGGTAAGTAAATAATCTGCTCTCGTGGGAATAAATGGTGCTGCTGCATAAAGGTTGGATTACCAGTGGGAATTCTTGTTTACTTTAATAAATTGCTATAAAATTAATATCCATGGATGCCTGCACGTGAGTTACCTGACTTGCATCTTCTGAGCCAGTCTACTGAGGCTCGGGGACACTGACACCTCAGTCGGAGAGAGCATATCTCTAGATGTCTACATTTTCTCCAGGAAGATAAGCGACTTACAGAGAAATGGCTGACACTGATGCTGGAGATTAAAAGACAATCATATACCTTGAACCTTTAGAAACTTGAAGAAGTGCTCAAGTCGGAAGGGATAGGTCATGCTAGAGGGAAACAGAGGTCAAGCTAGAAGGACAAGGCTCAATAACAAAAGCACCACAGTATGCTAACTAAATAAAGTAGAAATAGCTAATTTCCGAAAACAAAACAAAAACAACCAACCACTACTAGGTTGGAGAGACTACTTAGGCACAAACATGAAGACCTAAGATTATGTCCTAAAACTCACATAAAAGCAAAATATCGCAGCACACATATGCAACCCCAGGGAGAGGAAGATGGAGATGGGGAAGGGGAAGTCCAGTTTCAGTAAGAAAGTTTCAAAATTTAAGATGAATATAGTTATTAAGATCACTCATGTCAGCTGGGCAGTGGTGACACATGCCTTTAATCCCAGCACTTGGGAGGCAGAGGCAGGTGGATTTCTGAGTTCGAGACCAGCCTGGTCTACAAAGTGAGTTCCAGGACAGCCAGGGCTACACAGAGAAACCCTGTCTCGAAAAATACCAAAAAAAAAAAAAAAAAAAAAAAAAAAAAAAAAAAAAAAAGCCAAAAACCAAGATCACTCATGTCAACTTCTGGCTTCCATATACATAAACACAGGCTCACATATACACTGCAATATTCTACACATACAAATTACCATTAAAACACAACACTCATGGTTTCTTCATGAAAAATTCATCGTTGAATGGCAACATTAATGAGAGAAACAGGGAGAACAGAAGGAGATTTAGACAGAATTAAAATAATCATTGCAGAGCATTTAATTTATGTCCACATATTCCTTGAGTGGTGAACTTCATTTCCCTTAGTTGCAATTGGATTTGGTGACTGCCTTCTGAGGACCAGTGCAAGAGTCAGTTAGTGCTGTTGGACACCTACTGAAGACTGTTCCTTTATCATGACGTGATGGTTATTTATATTCCTGCTAGTGGAAAGTTTTGAAAGCACCCGCATAGCCATGGATTCACACATAATTGTAGTCTGGGTTTTCTTACAGGAAATGTTTGTAGCTCTCTGTAACTGAATGGAAGAAGGCTGAAGAATGGTGAATGCTAGCATGGCCCGAGGTGAGGCAACGAGGTTGACGTCTCCAGGGATACACAGGACAGATGCAACGTGATAAGAGGAAAGACAAAGGAACACAATGAAACTAGCTGTTTGGAGGAGATGAAGAAAAACTGGATGACTGGAAGCTGTGGGGTTGTGAGCTGTGCACAGGCAGCCTGGTCCAGTCAAGCACTGGCCTTGAACCCTGGAAACCTGGTAGGTGGCTTCTGCTTGTGAGGGACAGTAGGAGTTTGGTCACACCCTCTAGGCACTTAGAAAGCTACAGCCTCCTACAGCCACAGCTGAGAGGAGTGTGACCCATCAGTCATGTAGGAACAGCACCAAGCCCTCCCACGTGCACATGAAGTTTTCCCAAGCTCTCAGCCCAGGCTAATGAAAAGTACCTTTATCAGACCCTGCCCCACCCCAAAACTGTATATAAATCCTCTCCAGAATCCAATAGGTAGGGTTGAGGATTAATGGTGTGCAAGAGCTACTCCTCCTCTGAGAGCTTCTGCCATAAAAGCTGTAACACTTGGGAAGAGGTCTGCTCTCCCAAAACGCCATCTGAAGCACCCCTATACTCCTCCTTGGCTGGTCCGCCTCTCATCAGAGCAAGGGAGATGGTGGCCTGGCAGAAACAGAAGTGGAGCCAGCAGCAGCAGCAGCAGCAGCAGCAGCAGCAGCAGCAGCAGCAGAAGCAGCAGCAGCAGAAGCAGAAGCAGAAGCTGAAGCAGAAGCTGAGGAAGTGACTTCCCTTTCCTGCTCCCATGCTCTTCCCTCTGCAGAATTCTCACACCCAAGCCAGAGATATCCGTGGAAGCCTCCAGTACACAGAAAGCTACATGGAATACAGACTAATTCTGAAAAAGAAAGGGAAACCATGATTTTTTTAAAGCCTAAAATCCTTCTAATAATACTGCGCCAATGTTAATTTCTTAGTTTTAGTGTTATCTGTGATACTAACATCATAGAAAGCTGAGTAGAGAATTTTAAATTTTCTGTCATCTTTGTAAGAATTCTGTACTTCTGAATTATTTCAAAGTGAAAATCTTTAAAAAAAAAATAATTGTAAAGTAGAAATAATAGTGAAGTAAAAACACAGTAGTATAGTTGAGTGATTCCATAGTTTATAACACTGCTTGGTGACCAAGGGGTTAAAGCTATTTAAAACAACAATGCAAAAAAAAGGTCACTGGTCACTTTTGGAAGACTTTGTTAGTTCTGTAGAATCATGACCTAGCAATGTTAAAATTTCCAAGTGAAGGTAGCCATTTTCTAACTACAAAAGGAAGCAGATTTAAAAAAGCGAGGTGAGATGGAGGATCAAAATCAATGCCGTTATTTAAATCATGCGCAGCTTTCTGGAGTTACAGAAAGCTTGATTAACCAAGGGTTTCTCTTTTCTTACTTAAAAGGAAAAAAAAATCAAGACTGCGTGTGCTCCATTTATAGTGTCTTATCATAATGACAAGCTACTCAAAACTGCTTTCTTCATTTGCTAATTGGCTGTCATCACTCAACTATAATAAAACCTAAAATATGGAAAATAGTTATCTGAGGAATCCAGATGCTAGAGATATTAATGCTAATGAATAATCCCATTGATTAACTGGAGATCAATGTCAGGTTGAGGGTACAAAGGAGGAAATGCATCTGGGTAAACAATCATGTGGGTGGAATTATGTGGCTTGCATCTGACGAATGCCTATGATTTACTTGGAAACTGAATATAACAAACTTTCTCTCAAATATATGTAATAATTTGGATTGTTATTACAAATAAAATGAAACAACAAATGTAAAAGAATTTTGAAATACTATAGAAATGTAAGTTTGGTGTTAGCTAGGAGAGTGTGGGAATGAGAGAAAGGGAGAATATTAATTCTTTCAAAATATTTTTTACATTTACTTGGTTTATGTACTTGACTGTTTTGACTACAGATATGTATGTATACCATAAGTATGCCTGGTGCTCATGCAGGCCAGCAGGAGGCATTAGAGATTCTAGAACTGGAATTACAGATGATTATGTACTATCATGTGAATTCTACAGACTGAACATAGATCCTATACAAGAGCAAAAATGTGCTCCTAACTGCTTAGCCATCTCTACAGCCCCAAGAGACTGTGAATTCTAGATGTAATCTGCAATTAGTAAGACATATGTCCATATTTTAAGACTTCAAAATATCCCTCATCGAGCTGAAGAAAACTGATTTTTAAAAAAGAGCATTGTAGTGTCATTCTTGAATGCAAGAAGGAGTCACAGAAATATGACCAATGTCTACTTGTATGGAAGCAAAATAAATTGGTCTGAGAAATGATGTTTACCTGTCACAGTTCTTACAGATCTTTCAGGGGGTTTTGTTAATGCTTTATATACAATAAGCTGCAGGTACTGGAAATATAAAATTTACATTCATTAAGAGAATTCATCCATGTGTCAGTCATTAAAATCAAAACATAAGATCTTCATCATCTTCCCTGATTCCTCACACCTCTGTGGCACACATTTCTGTTCCCTTTTTTTTTTTTTTTTTTTTTTTGCTTATTATACCTATTACAAGAAAGCAATGACACAATGTAACATAATTTTGACCCAACCTATGGGCCCGCCATGCAATTATATCCTTTTACAAAATGTAGAATCCTTTCGTTGAACTTAAAGTTCTCCTTTTACTTCTTTTAACATGAAAATGTGGGCTGGAGAGATGGCTCAGAGGTTAAAGTGTACTAACTGCTCTTCCGAAAGTCCTGAATTCAAATCCCAGCAACCACATAGTGGCTCACAAACATCTGTAATGAGATCAGATGCCCTCTTCTGGAGTGTCTGAAGACAACTACAGTGTACTTACATATAATAAATAAATAAATCTTTAAAGAAAAAAAGAAAATGCATCCACACCAATAAAATAAAGTGATGTGTATGCATGTCAGATTCCACACAAAATAAGTGGTACAGTTTCCCTGTTCTAATATGGAACAGACTTCAGACCTGCTGAAGAGTCTTGGGGCTTGAGCAGTGTGTGTGCAGCCTCGTCAGTAATGCAGTGTGTGAGCCTGGCAGCCTGCGATAAGTACATCTGCCAGCAGGTCCCTAGATGCCACTCATTCTGCCACCGTTTGAATACTGTCAGGACCATGACATCATGACATTTCTTCTCCCTGTCTGAGATTCAGCTTTTTTATTCCTTTAAAAAAAAATGCAATGGTGCTTCCTCTTCACAAAAATTAAAAAATTTAATTTTAGATGCAATACAGATAGAAGAAAATATATTTTTATAGTCTTCCCATTGGAATTCATTCTCTGTCCCCATAAAAATAAAATAAATGAGCCTAGTAATAATTTCTTAAAACATTGATAAGATATAAAACTTAATACATCTTTTGCTCTTACTGTCATTTTGCCTTCTGAAATAAAATGTTTGACCTATATAATGCAATTGTATATTCTTAGGATTTAAATGTGCATGCTTGCACATTCTGTATTTTGCAGAATATAATTATGGATTGCTCTCCAATAACCCCGTAATAGGATATCATTTGCTCTCAGTCTAAGAGACTGCATCAGCTCCCGTGGTGCCCTTTCACCAATGTATCGCCGTCAGGAGCATGGCTTTAATCTTCACGGTGGCTAAGGCTTCTTTGCTGTCAGTCTTGAAGTCAAGCTCTGTACACAAATAGTTTTGCATCTCTCCTGCTTTCATCATCTAGATGTTTTCATATGTATGACTCCCTGAACTTTTATATTCACAGTTTCCATCTACTTAGGACTTTCTATTATAAAGGCATCTTAGGGTTAAAACATGAGCTTTGGCAGGACAAGCTTAGAAGAAGCATACCTTTCAATGGATTCAACCTTAATTACATAAAGGAACTGGGAGGGCCACCCACCCATCTAAAAATTTTTAACCCAGAATGTTCCTTGTATAAAGGAAATGCAGGGACAAAACTGGAACAGAGGCTAAAGGAAAGGCCATCCAGAGACTGCCTCACCTTTCGAACCAGTCCATACACAGACACCAAACCCCGACAGTATTGCTGATGTCATGTTATGCTTGCAGACAGGAGCCTGATATGGCTGTCCTCTGAGAGGCTCTGCCTGCACCTGACTAAGATGCCGATACTCACAACTCACCATTGGACTGAGCCCAGGAGCCAAAATGGAAGAGTTGGGGGAAGGGCAGAAGGAGCAAAAAGGGATTGCAACTCCATAGGAAGAACAACATTATCAATTAACCCGACTCCTCAGAGCTCCCAGGGACTAAGCCACCAATGGAAGAGTATACATTGGCCAGTCCATGACTCCTACATAAGTAGCAGAGAACTGCGTCATCTGGCATCAATGGGAGGGGAGGCGCTTGGTCCTGTGGAGGCTTGATACTACAGAAAAGGGAGATGCTAGAAGGGTAAGGCAGGAGTAGGTGGGTAGGTAGGGGAACACCCTTTCCAAGGCAAAGCAGGGGGCTGAGGGGGGAGGGGTCATGGAGTGGAGACAAGGAAGAGGGATAACATTTGAAATGAAAACAAATAATTATTATATAAAATATTATATATATATATATATATATATATATATATATAATATGAACGGATGGTGTTCACTCCTATAGCAAAAGACAAATGAGCTGATTAAAATACATGCAAATGACCTATCTCTACAGAACAGAAACTTTGTTCAAACTATTTGAACAGGAGTTTGTTCAAAGATGCCATAGTAAACAGCCAGCAGTATGGATGATGGACATCTCTACCTATAAAAGAAATGCAGACCAAAATTATATAGGACACCAGAGTCAGAAAACATTAAGTGTTGTTGCGGATATGAAGCAAAGGGAATCTTTTTTGGAGAGAATATAAAGTGATATAGAAAATATGTAAAACAGTGGTGCTAAAGTTTCTAAAAATGTTGAAAAAAATAGAAATATTGTAAAATTCAGCCATCCTGTTGTAGACAATTTATCCCAAGGGGAAAAAAATTATTGTCTTTTGCACATATATACTTTCTGTTGTATTAGTATCCCCTTGCAATAAAAAAAGAAATTAAAACAGTCTAGATGCCAATCATAAAGAAAAGTGTGATATATAATAGGTTTTTCAGCCTTTAAAAAAAAGAATCAAATTCTACTGTTTGTATTATTTTAGATGAAATTTGAAGGCACTAGACTAAATGAAATAAGCCAGACAAACACAGGTCAATGTTACATGATTTTACTTATTTGTTGTATGTAATGAAAGTCACTCATAAAGAAAAAAAATGGTAGAACAAGAAAAAAAAAACAGAGTTACTGACCAAAGATTACAAAGCATGATGACTTGAAACAACACTAGGAACCTAAAGTACCACATAGTGATTACGGTTATTAGCAAGTATTCATTCCCTTAAATTTACTGAGAGTAGTCACCAAAATAACTATGAGGTAGCTCAGTGGGTATATATGCCTGGAAATACAACACTTGAGAGGCTAAGGCAGGAAGATCATGAGGTCAATGTTAACCTAGAATATAACATGAGTTCAATGACAACCTAGGCTATAAGAGTCTGTCAGTTTCAATCAGATGATTCAGCTATAACACTTCTGGGAAGATCCTCAAAGGACTATATTTTGTACTACAGAGATATTTGCTCATCCGTGTTCACTGGTACTTTATTCACAGTATGAAATGGGAACAGCCTAGATGTTTATCACATACTGATAAATGCATAAAGAAAATGTAGTACATATACATATCATCTATAAAGAAAGATTAAACTTTGAAATTTACCAGTGAAGGTACAGACCTGGGAATAATCATTCTGAGTGAGGTAACGCAGATTCAAGAAGACAATGAAGCATATTTTCTCTCATATTGTTTGTTGGCTTTGAAACTTTAGATATGTGTCTTTAATTAGAATACTCATAGGATCAAGGAAACTACCAAGGGGCCCTGGAATGGAAAATTTCAAGGAAAGTATACAGAACATAATGGTACAAAAGAAGAAAATGGCACCCACACTTTGGTCTTCCTTCTTCTTGAGCTTCATGTGGTCTGTGAACTGTATGTTATTTATTCTGAGCTTTTGGGCTAATATCCACTTATCAGTAAGTGCATACCATGTGTGTTCTTCTGTGATAGGGTTACCTCACTCAGGATGACATTTTCTAGTTCCGTCCATTTGCCTAATAATGTCATGAATTAATTGTTTTTAATAGTTGAGTAGTACTCCATTGTGTAAATATACCACATTTTATGTATCCCTTCCTCTGTTGAAGGACATCTGGGTTCTTTCCAGCTTCTGGCTATTATAAATAAGGCTGCTATGAACGTAGTGGAGCATGTGTCTTTATTACATGTTGGAACATCTTCTGGGTATATGCCCAGGAGTGGTATAGCTGGGTCCTCAGGTAGTACTATGTCTAATTTTCTGAGGAACTGCAAAAATGATTTCCAGAGTAGTTTTTACCAGTCTGCAATCCCACCAGCAATGGAGAAGTGTTCCTTTTTCTCCACATCCTCACCAGCATCTGCTGTCCCCTGAGTTAAGAGTGGTTGCTTCAGTTTTTTCTGAGAAGGGGAAGAAAATACTCACAGGAGCAATTATGGAGACAAAGTGTGGGGCAGAGACTCAAGAAAAGGCCATCCAGAGACTGTCCTACCTGGAGATTCATCCTATAAACAATCACCAAACCCTAACATGGATGCCAAGAAGTGTATACTGAAAGGAGCCTGTTATGGCTATCTCCTGAGGGTCCCTGCCAGAGCCTTGCAGATACAGAGGCAGATGCTAGCAGCCAACCATTGGACTGAGCATGGGGTCCCCAGTGGAGGGAGGAGTTGGAGGGAGGACTTGAGGACCTGAAGGGGTTTGCAGCCTCATGGGAAGAACGAAGAGGTCGGCCAACCAGATCCCCCAGGGCTCCCAGGGACTAAGCCATCAGCTAAGGGGTAGACAGGGTTCCAGCCACAATTGTGGCAGAAGAATGCCTTGTCGGGCATCGGTGAGAGGAGAGGTCCTTGGTCCTATGAAGGCTTGATAGATGCCACAGCGTGGGGAAATCGGGGGAAGCGAGGATGGGTTGAAGGTTTTCTGGGAGGGGAGGAAACCAGGAAAGAGTATAACAATTGAAATGCAAATAAAGAATATATTCAACTAAAAAAAGAAAGAAAAAACAAAAGAAGAAAGGGGAATGATGGAACAGGAGGGATTGAATAAGGTGGGTAGTGGGAGAGCAGGATAGAGGAAGGAGCACAAAGGAGATTATAAACCAAAAATATGCAAACTCCAACTGCCAAAGCTTCCTAAAATATAAACGTGTACATTTAAAAGGAGTTTAAATAGAGTAATGCTGAACAGAAACAATGCCTAAACAACACAAGCTATCAAACAAGAAGCCCAGTGGCAAGTATAGGTTACCCCTTTTCAAGCTGTTAGTCAATGGGATCTCATAGGTGTCCCCCCAACATTACAGGCCATTTCCGCTGCTTTAAGAAACCTTTCAGAACCTTATGGTAAAACCCTATTGCTGAAGAGGACACATACTTGAAGGTGAAGAAGCAAAGCTCAACCCAACCTAGAAGCTTCATTCCTCCTGGCTACTTTCCATAGTGCTCTAACATGTCATGCGCACTACTAGGCATAAAAATGACTAATAATAGTACTTAGCTATGAACTGAGAAGTACAATAATGACTGCCCTGGCAAGATATGCCCATTGATACAACAGTGACATGTCTGTTATGGGACTAACCAACAACTGTATGATTGCCTTTAAAGCACTTTCCACAAGATAGAATTCATGCCTCGTACTAATAACTGGGCTAAAGTCCAATGACTTGCTAGATCACAAGCTCTAGGGGAAAACCTTGGACTATTCCGCTAATGGGCATTGTATTAAACTGAATCTTAATGGCTTTTTATTTCAAGCAAAGATGAGTGCATCTCTCAAGCCTCATCAGAGAAACTTCTTTCTGTAGTCAATAGCAACTAATACAGGAACCCACAGCTGGCCAGTGTGCAAAGAATAAGCAACTAGGAAGTGTTCAGCTTGAAAGGATGCACATATCACAAATACACACACATGCACACACTCACATTCACACACTTGTACACACACATACACTCACATACATACTACTCAAGGAGCATCACAGAAGATGACACAGAAGGAATGATACCAGAAGCACTGGGTATCAGGAGCAAAATAAAATTCACTAGAGGACCATAACTTGATAGTATCTGTGACTGCATACACAAGACATTCACAAGCCAAACTGCCAACATAAATAAGTGGAAGCTTATGAAGTTCTTAGCTATGAACCTACCTCCAGAAAGGGAGTTATTAACAATTGATAAATCCTAATGGAGAGCCAGTTTTCTTCAGATATATGGTCTCTGAGAAATTACTCATGTTCCAATAGTGGTCCTTCATGCGTCCACATATAGGCAACAGTAAGTGGGTTTAAAAAAAATTCATGAAGTTTGAAGGGACTAGTGTTGAGGTTGATAAATAAGAATTTGAGGGGAGAGATGGGATAGTGAATTTGATCAAAGGAAACTACATGCATACATAAAGTTCTTAAATAATAAAATAATTTTGAATAATGTCATAATCAGTGTTCTATTGCTGTGAAGAGAAACCCTAACTATAGCAACTCTGATAAAAGAAAACATTGAATTGGAGCTTGCTTACAGTTTCATTGGTTTAGCCCATTGTCATCATGGCAAGACACATGGCTAGATCCATGGCTGGATTCAAGCACACATGTTGCTAGAGAACTAACTGAAAGTTCTACATCCACAGCTGCAGGCAGCAGAAAGAGAGACACTGGACCTGGCCGGAGCATTGAAAATCCCAAAGCTCACCCTCCATCCTCCAACAAGCCACACCTACTCTAACAAGGCCACACCTCCTAATCTCCATCAAATGGTACCACTCCCTGGCAACCAAGCATTCAAACCTATGAGCTTATGGAAGCCATTCTTATTTACACCACCTCAAATAACAACAATAATAAATTGGATGGGTGATGGATATGTTAATTGGATTATTAAACTATCACATTTACATTTCAAATGCATACTATTTTCATCAATCATATGTCAATGATGTTCAATTAAATGGCTTACTAGATTTTAAAACTTGGCTAAACCAGTAAAGTTCCTGAGCCTCAGTATTCTCTTCTGTACAATGTAAAACCTTAGGCACTTGTGTTAAGTAAATAATGAATATAAAGAAAGAGGCCGTATCTGACACATGGGAAACACTCAGTATGACCAGAGTTATAATTGAATTTTTATGAAGAGGATAAAATGGGGAAGATCTAAATGTGAAGTAATAATATGTTGTTCTTTAAAGTAAAGACAAAGATAGCCAAATTTTAATTTTTCCAAGTAGGCCATTTCCAGGAGAGCAAAAGAGCTAGAGAATAGAAAACTTCACATTGACACATGCCTTAATTTTTTTCCTTATAGGAGTTCAAGCCTTTTCTCTGTCTGCTAATGGAAGAGAGTATGGGAATAAACTTCTGAATCCCATGGGACTTTTGAGCACGGTGCTGAAAGACAGAAGGTAAGATGCAGCTATATCCACCTGCGGCAAAGGATCATAATAAGTGGGCACAAGAAAATATCAAATAATTATAAGTCTTCAGAATCTAACTTCTTATTCATCTCTGGCAGACATGTTATCTGAAAGTATAATTTCCACACCACCCGCAGTGCAGCAGCTGGGTATTTCCAGCTTCAAGGGTAGAAAGCTCACAGCTCATACTGTACTGAGCCTGCCTCCTGGGGTGATAGTGAATTGAACTCTAGCATCCCTGTGTCAAGAATAAAATGCCATGCAGTGAATTCTTTCATTTTCCACTTTAAGAAAGGAGGTTATGCTAGCTTTAAAATGTGTTGCCTCATATTTTAAGGTGGAAAATACACGGGCAGAAGAGCAGAATTTGCTTCTCACCAAATAACAAGGTAAACACTGAGGAAGCAGAAGAATTTTACGTGTTGTTCAATGTTTGTACAAACAAAGGTGTTTGAATTCCAGTTCTCACAAACTTTTAGATTATCTAAGATTGGGAGTCAAATCTTCTTCAGAGGTGGTAAAGGTAGCCATCAATATATAAATCATACAAAAGCACATATCTAACCTCATGAGGTATCTATTTCAACTATTCAAAAACACATCCTCTAAATTTTTTTCTGTAGGGCTGGAGAGACAACTCACTTGGTAAGAAAGCTTTGTGTAAAACAAAGGACCCAAGTTCAAATTTCTGCACTCATGTAATAAGGACAGCCTTATGTACACCTCTGTCTGCGGTGCTGGATTGTGGGAAACTGAGACAGGAGGCTCCCTGGCCTTGCTGAATGCCACCCTAACTCAAAATTCAGGGAGAAACCCTACCTCAAAAAAATAAGGGATAGATTGACAGAACAAGACAACCAATGTCATCCTCTAGACTGCATTCCAATGGTGTGCATACACAATTTCCTGTATTCATAATCCATACACATTCATTACATACACCATGCACACACATACATGTATTTGCCAGAAATTAAATTTCCTTCCAAATAAATTCCAGCCAGCAATGGCACATATGATCATAAAGACTGGCAGATGTGAAATTATTTTGCTTTCTAAAACTAACACAGAGAATGATTTTATAATTATGCATTCTTGAAATGCCAACATTATTTTCCCTATGATATTGCAAGAATACAAGAGATTGCACATCTCTGAGAAAGTGCATGTTGACTTAAACAACAAAATAAATATTGATTTTTTTGCTATCTTATTTTATCAGATGATGTTTTTACTTCAGAGATCAGATATTCACCATAAAATATCAGTAATGACAAACATTCGAAATGGAAAACAACCAAGATTTATTTTAGTTTATTTTCTATTATTGGATTTATATTTAAAAGGAGATGTGTATACTTTTCTAGGCATTTACAATATTACAAAATGGTAATACACTTCTCCCTTCATATGAACACCAGCAATAATCTAGAATTATCAGTTTCCCTCATTTTTGGAAGCTGTTTACAGTTTTGTCTCTACATAAAAAATTTTTATTGATATACAATCTGATTTTGTTAAAAGCATTGGAACTTCTTACTGTCTAACAAAACATTGTATACAATGCAAAAGGAAATAAAATTACTTAAGACTTCTCACTGGAAATGTAAACTAAAGAGAAAAATCAGAGAAAATTGCATTATCTCCTATCTGGTTATGTTTATGAGCGCTTCAATATTTGCACAAAGCAAGCTGCTGAAGATATTGTAGCATCAAAGAGAGTTGGAAATCACCTTCATTGCAAAATGGCAAAACAAGGGTGAGCATGGTTGTTTTACGGCACGATTATTTAATTCATGTGTAACTTAAACATTACTCAGCTGCCCTGTGGTTCTTTAAATTGACCACACCTGCTAATGCTTATTTGTCAAAACTCAAAATGTAATGAGCTGAAAAACATGGTTACAGAACACCGAGAATGCAAGCGAATTGGAATTATAGTCCTAAGAGTCCAGAAACTCAATTTAGGACCTTTTCCTATGTAAAATTATGTCATGGTGGATGTAATTTAAAGACACAATTCTTTTTATTCTAGAAGACTATACTTGGCAAAACTTTAAGCGTCGTTTTCATTTATCTTATGAAAAGTGGGGATTTTTGGCAACTCAAAAGAACTTTCTATGGTACTATTGCATTAAAATAGTGTTTCAGGTGAACAGAAGACAGCAGTCATTGTCCTCCCTACACAGGAACACATCAACTGGCCATACAGTGCCAAAGGTCAGCACTGAAATCATATGTTCAAGCAACATGATATGGAGTCAACAGGTTAGAATTAGGAATTCATATGCATATACAATACTTATATGCATGCAATAACAATTACGAGACCACGAATATGAAGGAGAGCAGGAAGGAGTTCATGGTCCATTAGGAAGGAGGAAAATAAAGGAAACTATTGTAATTAAATTAAAAATAAAGGAAATATTGTAATTAAATTACAATATCAAAAATAAAACAAAAAAAGAAAAATCTTAAACTGTATGTGAAAGCTCATACCCAAAATCCCATCCCTCAAAGTCTGACTCAAAATAATTGTAATTAGATTAAGGCCATCCTATGCTACAAATGGAATTCTAGACCAGGCTTAGGCTACAGAATATTCTGTTCTCCTATGAGCAGGCAGGGGTCCCCCTGGGTATCCCCCAACCCTGGCACTTCAAGTCTCTGTGAGGCTAGGTGCTTCCTCTACCTTTGAGGCCAGACAAGGCAGTCCAACTAAAAGAACATATCCCACATACAGGCAACAGCATTTGGAATAGCCCCCGCTCCAGTTGTTCGGAAGACCTCGTGAAGACCAAGCTGAACATCTGCTACATACGTGTGTGAAGGCCTAGGTGAATCCTGTGTGTATTCTTTGACAGCATGTATTTCTTCCATTCTTGTTGCTGAAATTTGAAATCATGGTGTTAGCATTGTGAATTCTTGGTGACAACTCTCTTCCTGATTTGCAAATAGCCTCTCTACCACTGTCCCATCTCACAGTGCAAAAAGTGACTGGTCTGCTTCCTCTTCCTCTTTTAAAGGAACGCAGTACCCACCACTGTGCACCATACTCATGTACCCCTGACTGCTTGTCAGAGGACCCATTCTCCAAAACCATCACAATCAGTACTTAGGGCTTCAACATAGGAATCCTGATAAACCACAGACATTAAGTCTATTCAAAAAGAGCTATTTCTTTTTTTTAGATCTATTTATTATTGTATATAAGTACACTATAGCTGTCTTCAGACACACCAGAAGAGTATCTCAGATCTCATTACAGATGGTTATGAGCCACCATGTAGTTGCTGGGATTTGAACTCAGGACTTTGAGAAGAGCAGTCAGTGATCTTAACTGCTGAGCCATCTCCCAAGCCCTCGCCCCAAAACAGCGATTTCTAAGGATAAAACTGGAAGATGTCTTGAGAAGAGGAGAATTCCAGGAGCTAAAGAGAGAGAGTTCTGTGAGTAAAGTACTTGTCTGCAAGCATGAAAACATAGTTCATTCCCCCAGAAAGAACCCAAGTAAAAACAAAAACAAAGCAAAGGAAAAAAAAAACATATTAAAATGGTTCATGCCTAGAATCCCAGTGCTGTCAACGTGGAGACAGATGAAACCTCACTGCGCAGGCAGCCCAGCCTAGTGGTTAAATTCATGGACAATAAGTGCCTCAAAAATAACGTGGATAGTATTGGAAGAAAATACACATATACGACCACAAGTATGTTCACCTGAGTACACATGCGTACATGCTTGAGTAGTCCAAAAAAAAGAAAAAGACATCATCACATTTTAAGTAAAGACATTGGTGAGACTGTAGAAAACAGTGAAATTGATTTAAAAAGAAAGAAGTTTGTAAATAATGCCAAAAGAGATAATGAGCCTAGCATCTTTGGTGAAAAGATTGGGATGCCAAAATTTAAAAGATTTAATAGGATTCTTGACTGCGTACATGCATAGGGTATTTGAAATGAGAGTGTCTATATGGGGGGCGGGGATACCGTTAGCACAAACAGGGAAATGTTAGATATTTAGCATTAGTATTGTCATACCAGGGTAATAGGAATATTCAGGATAATAGGATTTGTGTAATCAGCTGCCTTATAGCACGGTAAACCCAGAGTCATCTTGAAATCAAACAGATCATAACAAGACTGTAACTTATGAAGATGGAGACAATTGCCGTCAGTCACTACTTACATCCATGAGTTACATCGACAATTGAGATTTTCTCATAAAAGCAAAGCAACGTCATTTTCTTTTTCCTCGTATAACTCAGATAATGAGAAGTGAGAAACCCAGGGCCGTGTATTGGCCTTCACTCTCCACTTTCCCTGAATGCAGACTTTTCTTCTTTAATAAAGTCTCAGAATGATGGTGAGATGGAGCCCATGACTTTCCTTTTCATAAAAGATGCATGGACCAGAGATCTGTGCCAACAGAGTATTGATCAGTTCCTCAGCACCAATGCACATTTCTGTCTGAATTATTGCCAGCTCAACGCTTAGCCAAAAATTTATAACATATCTTTTTGTAGCTTTCCAAATTTGTCTTCAGCTGCTGTGGAGCACTGGCCCTTCAGGCCAGTCCACAGTATGTTCATCTTTCCAAGCTATTACAAACCAGCATTCTGGGCCGTACCTCAGTGTCAGTATTTAGTGTTCTAAAATATTTCATAAATGATATAGACATATACATGTGTTTTTCCAATGGTTTTTTTTTTTCAAAATCACTAGGCTTCATCCTAAGCTAAAAAATTCTGCCACCCACAAGGAGATCCATTGATGCCAAGTGAGTCCTGTGCATATAACTCAAGAGACTCCTGCTCATCTCTTATATCTTACTAACTCTTCCCTTTCTCACCATCAACAGATCCAGTCAGAACCGGATTGGTGAATGATGCCAGCTGAGACACCTTTAACTGTTCCCTGTTTTGTGTCGTGCCAGGGTTTGTCTTTTGACAATCATTGTTTCTTATAACATTCCAGTCCACCACATTCCTATCTGCTTGGGTCTGGCTATTGGTGTCTTGCTCAGGATCCACTTCCTCGGCAGAATCCTAACATTAGTGCATCCTAAAAATGATGATCTTAGCCCTTGCTCTTCATATCATTTTTATCTTGCTTTATACATAGTCCTTCTTTGCTTAAGCATTATCACTTCATTATTCTCTGACCTCTGACCTTATGACCTGTATGTCAGCATCCAAAACTGTTAGGAAAGAAATAGCAAGTCATCTTATGTAACCAAAGCCAAGTCTGCTTATCACCATGGGAGTTGGAGATAACAGAAACAGATATTTGTCAAAAAATTTGGAGCAAAGATCAGACATCCTCCTTACTTTGCATATTTATGTCTCTCTGAGAAAAGCTCAAGTAGACTATTATAAAAGATTCAGAATCCCTAACATTAAGATTCCTCCCCTGTACACACATGCCAGGATATAGTAGTACCTGCTCTTGCTAGCACTGTTCTGTGGATTAGGGGTCCAAATATCAGTACAAGTGCTAGAACTCTGTCTGCTGACATTGATCGGGGCAGAGTCCTTCCTGTGTGGCCCAGACATTGTCAGCATCCATTAGACTTGAGTTAGCTGCCTTGTTAACTTTGATAGCCCTTGATTCACACTAATTGCTTCTATTCTTTTCTACTACATTAGTGAATGCAGGCCAAGCTGAGCTGAGGCAACTAGACTATAATTCAGTGTCTTTTCAACTAATGTTTGAGCAAAGTGAGAGGCTGGTATCTGCATTCCATCTTCCCCATTCCTCTGCCGTTTGATAGAAGGCTGTCTTTTCTCAAGCATGGCTTTGGCACCTTAGTCAAGAACAGGTTGGCTCTGGCTACATAGCATGATTCGTACTCCCTCTGCAGTCCGCTGGACTTCTTGCTGATTAGGAGGCAAGATGATGCTGTTTCTTAGTTTGTTTTTTGTTTGCTTCTTTCCTATCTTGCTTGTTTTAACCGTGGCTCAGCATTTCCCTTTCTGTCCAGACTGCTTTGGATTTTCAAAGTTCTTTGTGCTTTTGTATGAATTTTAACATTGTTTTCCTAGTTCTATAAAGATTAGGATTTTATATCCTGGCCCACAACTCCGACAGAAGTCTCCTGTTTTGCCAGAGGCCACCCTGGCAAGCAGAACCACAACTAAGACCTTGCCCACTACCCATCAACACAACTTAGAGCCTGTCCAGATAACCCCAACAGCACCACCTATCCTTGGCTTCATATCCCAGTCCACACACCCTGCAGAAGCCACCTGATCTATGGGAGGCCACACTGGTACCAGGAACCTCAGAAGCCCCCAGCTGTACAAGAGGCTGTGCCAGTACCGGAACCTCAGAGTCCATACCAGTTCTCAGAATCACTGAACCCCAGAGGCAATGTATGCCACCAAAGCCACAATACATACTCCCTACAAGAGCTGAGGACGTACTCACCATTAGAACAAAAGCCACTCAGGCCAGATGATCAGAGAGGAAACATAAACCAAGGGAAAAAACATACGACTAACTAAGATTAATTCAGACATAATCACCTGGCCCTATAATCACCCCAAACCCAGATGCCTAGAAGCCAGGGAGAGCCAGGGCAATATAATACAACCACAGCCCAGCTATCCTACTACAGGAAGCCCTGGATATTCCAACATAGCTGAAGCACAAGATAATTAATTACTTAAAACAAATTTTATGAAGGTAATAGAGGTCTTTAAAGAGGAAATAAATAAGCCCCTTAAAGAAATCTAGGCAAACACAAAGAATGGAAGGAAATGAATAACTCCCTTTAAAAATGGGTGAAGGAAATGAATAAAATTGTCCAAGCCCTAAAAATGGAATTAGAAGTAATAAAGAGCACATACTGGGGACGCCGAGAGATGGGAAATCTATGTAAGTGAGCAGGAGCTACAGATATGAGTATCACCAACAGGATACAAGAGATACCAGAGAGAATCTCAGGTGTAGAAGATACCATAGAAGAGATTGCTACATAGGTCAAAGAAAACATTAAATCTAAAATTTTCCTCTACTCCTCTTAGATGTGTTTGTTTCTTTTTTGTTCTAGACTTTCCAAGTGTGCTGTTAAATTGCTAATATGAGATCACTCTAATTTCTTTATGAAGGCACTTAGTGCTATGAACTCTTAGCACTGCTTTCCTTGTGTCCTGTGCAGTTAGGTATGCTGTGCATACACTTTCACTGAGTTCACGGAAGTCTTTAATTTCTTTATTTCTGCCTTGACCCAATATTCACTAAGTAGAGTTGTTCAGTTCCATGAGTCTGTAGGCTTTCTATTGTTTCTGTTGTTGCTGAAATCCAGCTTTAATATGTTATGGTCTGATAGGATACTAATTTCTTCCTTGTTTGATTTAGTTTTTATTTTGGGGAGACTTAGGGGTGTTGCTGGGGGGAAATGAGCATGAAGTTGAGTGGTGGGATCTGGGAGGAGTTTGTACAGTGGAAAACATGATCAAAATATATTGTATGGAAAAAATAAAATTAAAAGCATTAAAACCATCCCTCAAAAGAAATGCAAACCTTAAAAAATTATTTTGTTTTATTCATGTTTTATTTTTAGTATGTTTTTTCTGGCTTTATTGAGTTACAAATTATGAATAAAATAGCATTTTAATGGTATAAGATATGTGTATATGTTATGAATTGATAGCACTATTAAGCTAATTAACAGATATAGCCCCTCATATTATAGTTGGGGTGGATGCAGTGATAACATGTCAGAAGAACTCTCTTAGAAAATATCAAATACAAAATACTGTACTATTAATTAATCTCATCATATATCACTATACTAAACATTAAAATTTCCAGAACACATTCTCCCTGCATAACTGAAAATTCACATTCCTTGACCAGCATCTCATTCTTTTCCCCAATTAATTCACCTCTAATGAACTCAAGAAGCACCAATCACCACTCTGATTCTATCAGGCAAACTTTCTTATATTCTCCTGATACTTGAGTCTTGCAATATTTGTCTTATGTATTTAAGTTGTTTTAATTAGGATGATGACCTCTGGATTTATCATGTAATCATGTATGTTCAAAGGTGGCAAACTTTACTTCTTTTTAAAGGCACAGAGAGGAGAGAGATAGACACAAATATGAAGGCAGAGATAGATGGGATTTACTCTGGCTTTCCTACACTTGTTCTTTATCTGTCTATCCATAGATACTAAAGGTTTCCCTACATGTCAGCCTCTCTGACAAATGCCACACTGATCAGAAAAGTACAAGTGTCTCTTCAGATTAATTTTTAGAAGAGGCAGTTTGGATTAGTTTTGTGATCATAAAAAGATAAATAGGCATAAGAATATGTTCTATGGGGGTGTGGTGTGGTGTTGGGGAAGGGGGTGTCTCAGCGGGTCCATGCCAAGGCATCCCTTCCCTCTGAGGGACCAGCCATACAATGATATAGCATAGAATAGAGTTTATTTAAGGCATGGTGAAGGGAGTAAAGAAGGTAGCAGAGGCAGAGAAAGGCAAAAAGGAGAGAGGAGAGAAGTAGAGGCTGGCCATGACCACGTGGAGAGTAGGGTAAAGGGAATGGGGAGAGGGGAGAAGCAAGAGGGTAAGACGCAAGAGGGTAAGGGGGTAAGGAGGGGGCAAGCAGCTCCTCTTAGAGTGGACCAGGCCTACCTGGCTGTTGCCAGGTAACTGTGGAGGTGGAGTCCAGACAGAGTACCAACAATTAGCACTTTTCCAAATTAACATCAACATCAACTAACATGAAAGTTCAAGATGGAGGAAAAGTTACCCAGTTATCCTCTTAAGAAACAAGCGACTATATTAAAAGTCATTAAGAAGAAGAATCCCATACTAAACATTTTTTATAAAAAATTTTTATAAAAAAAAAAACCACTGGAAGTAGCTTTGTTATTTCAGATGACAGATACCTCCCAATTCATCAATTTTAAATAAATATGTGCAAGTTTTTGTTTTTAATAATCATGAATATACAGAATGCTAAGTATGTTTCTGTTGCTGTGATAAAATTCCATGATCAAGGCTACTGATTGAAGAAAGAATTTATTTATGTACAGTTCAGCAGGTAGGAACGGCTTGGGAATCAGATAGGGCCTGGAAGCTGATCTCATCTCCAACTGCAAACACAGCAGAGAGAAGGCTAGAAATGGGGCAGTTCTATAAACTGTGAAAGCCAGCCCCAGTCACATACTTACACCCGCCAAGTTCCACCATCTATACTGACCTCAAAACTGCTGCCAATAAAGGTCCAAGAGTCTAAGTACCTGAGCCAACAGGGTACATTACTCATTCAAAGCACCCCAGACAGTGTAGTAGTTTTTATCAGCTGTAACTGGCTGCAACTGAAAAGGTAAATGACTCCCACTTGAAGTATCATAAGCCAATCTTCTTAGACCTTGACAGCACAAGCAAAGCTGTAATTAGCTTCTAGTTAAAATACTGCAAACCCGGGCTATGCTAAAACATTCGCAATAATCCTATGATACCTGTGTGTTTACATATACAAGTAATCTTACTTTCTAGTAGTTAGAAAGCTTTGTCTTCTCACTTCTTAGTTCTTCACATTAGAAAAGTATCCACAGAACCTAATCAGGTCATTATCCCTTCCGTGATCCCAACATCTGCAGCTCATCTGAAAGCCTGCAGAAGTGTCATTCAACAATGCAAACAGACTCAAGTGTGTACACAGTGATAAACACCCATTAACTAATCAGCACATCGGAGAGAATATACAGGGGAAAGGGGAAACAACAATCAAGAAAAGCAATTTTAAAATGAGAGAGAATGATCAGGCAGAAAATTGACTTTTAATACTCTGGGGGGGAGAAGAAACATTTTGGCTTGTTTTCCATGCACATATTTGAAATCTTTATCATTGAGTTTCCCTACACCTTTGATCTAAGAAATTATATTTTTAATTGTGCAAATGATTCTCTCTGAGGTATTATATTGATGTATTATTTCCTAAATGGACTTTGTCATCAAATTGGTGTACAATTAACGGAACATCGAACAAGAACTTTACTTATGTGACCTTGGAAGATCTAGTTAAGATATTTCCTCTTCTCACCTGCCAGACAGCAGTAATGATTCCTGGGAGTTCAGAGGGCTACAGAATTGCCAAAAGAAACGTGCTAACTTGAAAAATATATGCAGTTACTATGAAGAATGCAGGTCAAACACGTCCCCCCAAAGTATTAACAAGTTATCTTTGTTCCTGGTTTTGCTTTCTTTACCCATGACTTTGAATCAAAATATGTTCTCCATTTTTCTCAGCTCTATTATTAAATACATTTCTTATTTTGATCTAAGTGTAAAGATGCCATTTGCTCTAGATTTATTTTCCATCTCTTAGCCTGTTGTATACATAAACAGGATCCAACTATATGTGTTTATTGTAAACACGGGCTTACAATAAAATTGTAAAATTTAAGTATTAGAAATATGTTCAACTGAATGCAGAATGTTACAAAATACTAACTTTAACACTATACATACATTAACATAGCTAACTAGAGTTAACAAATACTATCATTAAAGATAACTCATACCAGATAAGATAATTGAATAGGATCTGATATTGTTACTAAATTATTCACATGCATGAGAAGGAAAGAACACAAGACTAAATCCTGATAACCTGATAATCTCACTAAAACTACTTGTGCTTGCTAATTACTTTTAGCCGGTGGCAAAGTCAACTTTCTCCTTTTTTAAGGTAAGTGCTAGTTTTACAACCTGAGAGTCCAGGTCCATAAACTTGGGCTTCTAAGCAACTTTAGAATTTGGAAGCATCTGCTCTAACTCCCCTGATGATTAGACTTCAAAAGCAGGTCCTTGAATAAGGCAACTCCAGGCAGTCATGCCGGCCAGAGGCTTTCAAGTAGATTTGCACCTCAAAGGAGGACTGAATTCATTTACAGTTGCAGGTTTCCCAAAACAATTGCTCCAAGAGAAGGTGAGCTGGGACCCAAGAGTCATCGAAAACTACAGTTGAAAGGTTAGTTGAAGGGGAACACTGAAGCTATCTTCTCTATCAGGGTAAAATTGTAAACTAGATTTATCTTCTTTCTTCCGATAGTAAACAATTTAGATGATAGGCAAGAAAAGCAGCAAAAACTACAAAGAAGTCAATGCTAAAACCACAGCTGTCATCTTTAAGGTAATAAGAAACAGTTTGTACTGGGGCCATTTTGAGTGACAGTGGTCAAGGGACAAAGATTTGTGTTACCATAAACTCTATGTTCCAACATGGAAGCAGCTCCATGAAGTTTTTATAGCTTTACAGAACAAGAAAACCATAAATCAAAGCAAACTTCAAATCAGTGGGTGGGCCATAAGAAAAGAATCACATTATTGATCATGAAGGGGGCATAAAAAGAGAGAATGGGGGTTTAGAGAATGTGGCATGGCAGTGTGGGAGAAGGGGGGTGCCCAGGCGGGCCCATGCCCAAGCACCTCTTCCCCCTGAGGGACCACATGCACACAGACATGGTATAGAAGAGAGTTTATTCAGGACAGAGGATGGGAGTTAGAGAGGCAGAGAGAGGGAGAGAGAGAGAGAGAGAGAGAGAGAGAGAGAGAGAGAGAGAGAAGAGAGAAGAGAGAAGAGAAGTAGAGGCCAGCCATGACCACATGGAGGGAGGGGAGGAGAGCCCAAGGGGCAGAGAGGTGGGAGTGCAATGGGAGAGAGCAAAGAGAGAGGAGAGAGAGAGGAAGGGCAAGTAGCCCCTTTTATAGTGGGCCAGGTCTATGGGGTGGGGCATACCTGGCAGTTGCCAGGTAAGTATGGGGTGGAGCTTAGACAGAATACTAACAGATTGGACATTATCTTCAGCTAAAAATAAACTTTTAGTGAGTGGGGAGACCCCTCTTTTGGCTCAATATGATGATGACATTCTTAGTCTGCTAGTAGTTCTCTAAATTAATAGGTTGAGAGGCTAGACTGAATTCCATGACAGACTTCAAATTGGCAGTTAAGGAGACTAGCCCTAAAAACAGGGCAAGTCCAGGCAAGTCCAGGCAAGTCAATTACTAATAGCAAAAACCCCAGGCTCCAGCCTTCACGCCCAAGTAATAGAATGTCCCAGCCACCTGGCCTGAGGCCAGGACAATGGCTCAGCAGCAGTCTCCAGACTTCTTCAATACAGTTCCCAGACTTCCCCAGCAAGTTTCCAGTTCCCACACCCAATGGAATGTCCTTAGATGTGAACCCAACAGACTAACATAGAGATCACCTACCCCGGAATTCCCTGATGTGCTTTTATTTTTTATTTTTTATTAGATATTTACTTTATCTACATTTCAAATGGTACCCCCTTTTCCTCATTTTCCCTCCGAAAACCCCCATCCCATCCCGCTCCCCTTGCTTACCAACACCCCTTTCCCACTTTCCTGACCTGGCATTCCCCTACACTGGGCATTGAGCCTTCACAGGACCAAAGACCTCTCCTCTCATTCATGTCTGAAAAGGTCATCCTCTGCTTCATATGTAGCTAGAGCCATGGGTCCCTCTGTGTATACTCTTTGGTTGGTGGTTTAGTCCCTGGGACCTCTGGGGTTACTGGTTGGTACTACTCAGAAGCTGGAAAGAACCCAGATGTTCCTCAACAGAGGAATGGATACACAAAATGTGGTAAATTTACACAATGGAATACTACTCAACTATTAAAAAGAATGAATTCATGAAATTCTTAGGCAAATGGATGAAACTAGAAAATATCATCCTGAGTGAAGTAACCCAATCACAAAAGAACATACATGGTATGCACTCACTGATAAGTGGATATTGGCCCAAAAAGCCCGGAATACTGAAGATACAACTCACAGACCACATAAAGCTCAAGAAGAAGGAAGGCCAAAGTGTGGATACTTTGATCCTTCTTAAAAGGTGGATCAAAATGCATAATGTGCTTTTAAATGATCCCTGCCAGCTCACTTGGGTGTCTCTGTCTTGGTAATAGGAGACCCCAGAATGCTGGACTTCTGCAGAATAAAACACTTTTTGAATTTACATACTATTTGAGTCCAGGTATCATTCTTACTCTAATCATGGACCCTTACAGTTCATAATATAAATAGGAAAATCAGAGCTTAGAGATACAGATAAAATTGTAATGGGGGAAAAGAAATGTGTCACTGGGAGTGTAAAGATACTATTCTGTGAGAAAGAGAACAAATTTGAAAAACTTTACTAGGTACACATAAAACAAAATTTTAGTGGCACTTGTGTGAGCAGGAAATGTAAGAAATAAATGATCAAAACCAGCCAAGACAGGGATCATTGTGTGCGGACTGAGGATGGTGAGGTTTAGGAGTATGAATGTATGAAAGATGTCTGGAAATCTTTCATTTCTTGACCTGAATCATGGTTATAAAAGAATATGCCTCAGAACTTATTGAAACTGTACATTTTTGTGATATCATGCATTTATCCAATGTTTGATCATTGAGTTTGACTAACTTCTCAAAAAGAAGATGAGTGTGGGAAGCCGTCCTGAGCTATTCAGATTTAATGCTTACTCACAGCCCTAAGGTGGTGGCTGCTAAAATATGAGAACAATTAACTAGAGCCTTCCCCCTGAGCTGTCGGTGCGAGAAGATTCTGAGAATACTACAAGAAGTTCCTGCCCTAAAGATGGAGTGTTCCTGCCAGCGTTAACTCCAGATGACCTCTTTGCTTCCTGCTTCGATCGCCAGGGGTGTCTCCACCCTTCCCTCCTTTGTTCTTCTGTGAAGGTTATTTCTTCTCTGTAAGCCTTAAAACCTGCTTGTCTCCCCCACATTAAATGAGACCTTGCCATAAAGACACCCCGAATGCTTGGTCTCCCTTTCTTTCGCCCCCCCTTTTGACCCTCAGGTAGCACCTCTTCGGGACCCTGGAATAACTGGACCTACTGGACAGGTCAGATGAGGAGCTCTCAAGCTGAACACTGTCAAGCGGGTTTCTCTGGTTACCCTTGAAGCCTTTGTAAGACCCGAAAAATGAGGGCGCCCCAGCACCCCATGCCTTGGAAGGCAACACCCATATCACTCACGAGAAACGGTCTCTATGCAATAAGCAAGAGGATTTTTATTCCAGAGCTCTGGGGTCCACAGTCATACACCACGCAGGGGTAGAGGACTGTGGGACCCTGTGCAACTGAAGTCAGGGGTATTTAAAGGGGAAAAATCACAAGGCAAGGGGTGAAGGACAAAAATCACAAACAAGCCAAGGGGTGGAGGACAAATCATGCATGGAATGGGGAAGTACAGAATGAGGAAGTCAGGCAATAGTTTATGCCTTAAGGAAGGTTAGAGATTATCTGGAGCAAAGGTCCTTGGGGCATTGTATAGTTAAACACTGGAACTAGAACAGGGTGCGCTATCTTTCTCAAGCTGAAAGCAGAAAAACGTGTTACTCTGTGCTGGGCTAGTTGTCTAAGGCTCTAAAAACATTGAGTTGGGGTCTCTCACCTTGAAGACATACTGCAGATCATTGCGACAGTGTTTTTTCTTGTGACATTTAACAATCTAATTTGGACAAGGTGTTAGTACCGAGACCTGTGACATCATATAGGCGACAATAAGCATAATGTGACCTATAGGCCTGTTGCCAAGACAACAGTCACCACATACCCAGAATTCAATGGGCCTACCTTCACCTGTAATTTATGTCATCATTTGTATATAATAGGGTAGCGTCTCCCCTCTCTCTCTCTTTTTCCTTTCCTTCCTTCGTCCTACCCGCTGCCCTTTTACCCCATCTTAAATAAAGCCCCACATGGAACTGTTTGGTCTGGTGTGGCCTCTCATTGCAGCCCACATCTCTACCAATTCCCAGACTCAGACCCGCTCAGACAGCAAACAGGTGACCTCTACAGTGTGCAGGCAGACAACCTGTGAGAAAAAAACAACACAAGGACCCCTTTTTTTCCCCAAAACACCTTTCAACAGTTCTCAAGACACTAGTGTTTCCTGATGCACAGCTCAAGAAATGTTCTCTTAATGTATGTGGTCCTTTTAATATATATGCTTCATATATACATATATATGCATACGTGTGTGTGTGTGTGTGTGTGTATACATATGACCCAAATGTCAATTATTTAATGACAAGTTAAATTACTTAATAGAGGCTATATTAAACATTTTATGCTTAACAATAGGGAATTACATAAAGTTCATAATATTCCACTTTTTATTGATTGGACATTATCTTCAGTTAAAAATAAACTTTAAAAAAATAGAATAAACTTTTAGTGAGTGGTATTTTTGCAATATCTTTTTCTTTCTTGATTACTAAACTATAATTCTTCATTTCTTAAGAACAATGAACCTATGACTTTATAGGGAAACACAAAATTAATACCAATGTAATTAAAAGCTCACAATTTTATAGTTGTACTATACAGCTTTGTTACATGCCGCAAAAAAAAAGTAGGTATAAAAACTCGTTTAATATACTTAGTGATAGGTTATTTCTCTGCTGGTAAATTGAGCTAATTTAAACCAGATTAGAATATATTAAAGGCAGGTTTAGTGGGAAGCTGCTCTAGAGAGAGTTTACAGGCCCCAAGGATGGGGGGGGGGAAGAGAGAGAGAAAGAGTATGCATAAAGAGAGGGAAGAGAAGAAAGAGACCAAAATATCTGGATTATATAGGGAAGAGCCTCTGGGGGAAGGGCAGCACAGTGCCTGGGCTGGAAAATTCTAAGGGTATGCCAGGTAAGAAGGCCAGGTCTGTTTTGAGATGTAAATATGCACCTGAATCCCAGGTCCTAAAGCAAACACCCCAGGGACACTGCAGTAGGCTACTACTACTTTCTCCTGACACTAGGGAGATGGTTTTGGATTGTGGGCAAAAAGCTGGAATGTTCCCAAGTCCAGGAAGATGGGGCTGTTTCTTTGTTGTCCAGGGTCTGGGAGACCACCTGTAGCCAGTGCAGGCCCAGTGCAAGAATCTGTGAGAACAAACAGGAGCACCTGTGAATAGCTGTTTTGGAGCTTTTTCTGGGTGCACATTCTAAGGGAACGCCAGGATGTTAGGGGCAGAAGATAAAATTAAGAGGTTTAGGGAGAAAAGCCTTTTCTTAGATGGTCATGTGAAACTCTTGGGCCATGGTCTTGGGAGTTGGAGGAGGACTGGAGGGTCCCAGGACGAGGGAAAGAGAAATAGATCCCACTCTAAGAAAGACTGAGAAGGGGATGTTCAAATGCCCATGGGCAAAAGAAAGCAGAGGCTTTGAGGTAAGTGTAGAATCCTCAGTTGGCCAAAGCCCAAGTGTGGGAAGATGGCTAGCTATAGAAGACCTTCAGGGCCATGGAAAGTTTAGATAGAACAGTTTAATGTCATTTTCCTTTGAACTCAAATAGCCATTCTGCAGACCTAATAAGCTATTCATTTTTATCCAGCATGTGGTTTCAAGAACAGCTCTAAAATTATCTCACTTCTCACTCCACTTGCAAATTGAAAGAAGCATGAATGAGCACATGTTTCTTAAGAAGCCTAAAAAGAATATGGAAAACTGAACAGAAAGGGTAATGAATGAGAAGTATTAAATCCGTGGAAGGGAAGGGCCTTTGCATTTGTACTTAGAATCGTGTGTTAATATTAATTATTTCAGCATTTTGCACAAACTGCCAGCATTATCTATTTAATGGATTTAATTTTATTTCTGGCCAAATCGGGTCCTTTTAATTAGAAAGCATGTGGGGTATCACTTTCATTATAGCATAAAAGCCTTTAATCTCAGCACCAGACTAATAACATGGTGTTGTTATTGGTGCAACATTCAAATCTATCTCCAGACAAAGCATGCAGCTGAGATTCGCCACAGCACTAGGAAATCTGAGGTAAGCACCTGAAGTCATCAGAAATGATTTTAATTTGCTCTCTTTAGTATATTCATTTAAAGAGTTGAATTTGTTAAGAAATGGTGCAAGGAAGGCCAGTATCATAGTTGCACCTCATAGGCATTGTGTAGCTTCTCTCAATTAAAGAAAGATCCAATCCAGTGCTATAGCCATATTGTAACTTCAGGGGGAAAAATTGGAACTGGAGAAAATTAGTGCCCAATTTCACGTCTGTTTCTAATTTGGCATTACTTCTCTCTAGCAGTAAAGAATGATAGCAGTCATTTCTGAGGAGGGCAATTGGGCTTGTTTTAGTTGGTACCTTTACAAGTGCTTTTAGAGCAATAGATAACAGAAACAAAATAACAGCAATCTAACATAAATAAATAACTTGTCTAATTTTTCAAAATAATTCACTAACTTTATATGCTAACATTGTAAGAACCTTATACCATTTTTACATTTTTATAAAATATTTCCAAAAGTTAATTGATATATATCGAAATCTAACATCTTTGCTATGATTAATATCCTAAGTATGAAAATTCCTTATGTCAGAGTGAGTAACCATGGAGCAAGCTCAGTACCCCTGTATCACACATACTTTCTTCAAGTTTCAGAGAATATCTCAGAAGAGGGGGCAGAAAGGTTGTAGGAGTGAAAGACAAGGGCTACTGGTATCAAGCAATGTCTTCTGAACATGGCGGGAGCTTCGCTCTCACAAACTCATAGCAGCTCTAGCACAAGATCAAACTGGTCACCACGCCAGAATGAAGTGAGAAGAACACAGACAGTAGTCAGGGAAGAGCAAGAGGGTTGCAGTGAGACAAAAATCTGACCAAAATGCCTTGTCCATGTGAATGGAAGTAAGGAGGAATAAATTATTCATTTTCATAACAATATCAAATCAGAATAAACATTTTCCATTAAATGACAGCTTCTACACCTACAAAAAAATAAAATATCAATTACCTAAGATTCAAAAGTCCACTATTTTTAAGATTTATATCAAGAAGCAAGGTGGGGAATCCAGGCTCAGTCCTTAAGGCTGGGAAAGCCAGAGCTGTGTAAATAAGTAGCAGCAAGAATGGAAATGAAGATGATTTGAGCGCCACAGTCTCTGTGAATTCTAAAACTACAGCATATCCTACTATAATTCACTTAATGTTTTTAATTAAGTCACTTGCCTATTGTTAAAATAATCTTATTCTAAAATGGAATAAGTTGAAAATCATAAAGTAAGCATTAAAGCTAGTAGACATATGTGAGTAAATGCGAGAGAACTTAGAGCTTTCCATCTCTGGAAGACCTAAAGTTGTTCCCTTTTCTTTGTTTTAAACACTGCACCAGTAAGATGCTTAAATAAGAATGCAAAGCAAGGTTTAAGACAGAGCAAGAGAAATGATGGTGCGTGACCACACACGGACTCCTTGGCCGTGGCCAGCTGCGTCTGTCTAGAAGTCCTTCTGCAGGCTTAGCTTGCAGGGCTTCTCTTTCCAGCCTGACCTCCATTGACAGGAGGAAAAGTTATCACTGTCATCAAGGACACACCAAACTACAGGGAAGGGGTTTCACACCCAAACTGTTTGAGAAGAAAATTGCTATACAGATCCCGCACCCTCTTCTTTCCTTAATCTTTAATATTTATAATCTTTTAAGAATACTTTGTGTAGAACAATTTTATTTGAAGTCACAAAATAGTTAAGTTTAAACTACTTAAAAATACAAAGGCAAAACCCAGCTTTCAAAGAGTTGTTTTCACTCTACAATAGTGGGCAGTCCATGCATTTTGTCATGCTTCTTCCTTTTCTAATTTATTCAGTAGAATATATATGTCTATGAATTCATATCTATCTTTTATATCATATAAAGTGAAGAACATACATATGGAGTGTCTGTATATATCCTCTATCAAGATAGATATAGATTGAGATGGATGATCAATATTATGTATGTATACATAGAGACAGAGAAAGATATATTTAATACAGATGACAGATGGAGGTGTAGATAGTGTTGTGTTATTTTAACAAAAAGAGTCACTAATTCTTATTTTCAAAACTATTTTAAGCCACGTATAATGGTCCATGCCTTTAATTTCAGGACTCAGGAAAAAGAGGTAAGAGGCCTTCTGTGAATCTGAAGCCAGCCTTACCTATACAGAATTCCAGGTCAGATCTGCATAGTGAGACCATATATATATATATATATGTGTGTGTGTGTGTGTGTGTGTGTGTGTATACATATATATGTGCGTGTAATATTACATATTAAAAAATTTAAAACCACTTATCAATTACAAAATTTGGTAGCTTTAATCATAATATCCATTTAAAATCATATGCACATATTTTATACACATATCTCTTAAAGTCAATGGACTCAACTCCCCAATAAAAAGACATAGACTGACAGACTGGATAAGGAAACAGGACCCTACATTTTGCTGCATACAGGAAACACACCTCAATGTCAAAGACAAAAACTACCTTAGAGTAAAAGGCTGGAAGACAATTTTACAAGCCAATGGTCTCAGGAAATGAGCTGGAATAGCCATTCTAATATCAGATAAAATTGACTTTCAACCTAAAGTCATCAAAAGAGATACAGAAGGACACTTCTTGCTGTTCAAAGGAAAAATCCACCAAGAACAACTTTCAATTCTGAACACCAAATGCAAGGGCACCCTCATTCATAAAAGAAACTTTACTAAAGCTCAAAGCACACATTGCACCTAACACAATAATTGTGGGTGACTTCAACACTCCACTCTCCTCAATGGACCAATCAGGAAAACAGAAACTAAACAGGGACACAATAAAACTAATTGAAGCTTTGGACCAATTGGACTTGACTGATATTTATAGAACATTTCACCCTAAAACAAAAGATATACTTTTTCTCAGCACGTCATGGTACCTTCTCCAAAATCGACCATATAATTGGTCACAAAACATACCTCAACAAATATAAGAAGATCGAACTAATCCCATGCCTCCTATCGGATCACTATGGGGTAAGAGTTGTCTTTAATGGCAAGAGAAACAACAGAAAGCCCACATACACATGGAGGCTGAACAATACTCTACTCAATGCCAACTTGGCCAAAGAAGAAATAAAGAAAGAAATCAGAGACTTTTTAGAATTTAATAAAAATGAAGGCAAAACATACCCAAATCTTTGGGACACAATGAAAATAGTGCTAAGAGGAAAACTCATAGTCCTGAGTGCCTCCAAAAAGAAAATGGAGAGTGCATACACTAGCAGCTTAATGACACACCTGAAAGTCCTGGAACAAAAAGAAGCCAATTCACGCAGGAGGAGTAGAAGACAGGAAATCATCAAACTCGGGGCTGAAATCAGTCAAGTGGAAGCAAAGAGAACCATACGAAGAATCAACGAATCAAGGAGCTAGGTTTTTTTCTTTTTGAGAAAATCAACAAGATAGATAAACCCTTAGCCAGACTGACCAAAGGGCACAGAGAAAGTATCCAAATTAACAAAAGTAGAAATGAAAAGGGGGATATAACAACAGAAACTGAGGAAATTCAAAAAATCATCAGATCCTACTACAAAAGCCTATACTCAACACAACTGGAGAATCTGGAGGAAATGGACAATTTCCTAGACAGATACCAAATACCAAAATTAAATCAGGACCAAATAGACCATCTAAACAGTCCCATAATCCCTAAAGAAATAGAAGGGGTAATAGGAAGCCTTCCAACCAAACAAAGCACAGGACCAGATGGCTTCAGTACAGAATTCTATCAGACTTTCAAAGAAGACCTAACACCAATACTGTTCAAACTATTCCACAAAATAGAAACAGAAGGAACACTACCCAATTTCTTCTATGAAGCCACAATTACGCTGATACCAAAACCACACAAAAATCCAAGAAAGAAAGAGAACTTCAGACCAATTTCCCTTATGAGCATCGATGCAAAAATACTCAATAAAATTCTTGCCAACCGAATCCAAGAACACATAAAAACGATCATCCACCATGATCAAGTAGGCTTTATTCCAGGGATGCAGGGTTGGTTCAATATATGGAAATCCATCAATGCAATCCACTACATAAACAAACTCAAAGAAAAACACCACATGGTCATTTCATTGGATGCGGAAAAAGCATTTGACAAAATTCAGCATCCTTTCATGCTCAAACTCTTGGAAAGAACAGGAATTCAAGACCCATACCTAAACATAGTAAAAGCAATATACAGAAAACTTGTAGCCAGCATCAAACTAAATGGAGAGAAACTTGAAGCAATCCCACTAAAATCAGGAACTAGACAGGGCTGCCACCTTTCTCCTTATATTTTCAATATTGTACTTGAGGTACTAGCTCTGGCAATTAGACAACATAAGGAGGTCAAAGGGATACAAATTGGAAAGGAAGAAATCAAACTATCATTATTTGCAGATGATATGATAGTCTACCTAAGTGACCCAAAAAACTTCACTAGAGAACTCCTACAGCTGATAAACAACTTCAGCAAAGTGGCTGGTTATAAAATCAACTCAAGCAAATCAGTAGCCTTCCTATACTCAAAGGATAAGCAGGCTAAGAAAGAAATTAAGGAAATGACACCTTTCACAATAGCCACAAACAATATAAAGTACCTTGGGGTGACTCTTACCAAACATGTGAAAGATCTGTATGACTGACACCGAAGAAAAGGCTTCTGAGTTTTTGGGAACACAACTTAAACTCTTCCCTATAAAACTTTACCCTATGATTCTTATCAAACATGTGAAAGATCTGTATGACAAGAACTTCAAGACTCTGAAGAAGGAAATGGAAGAAGACCTCAAAAATGGAAAAACCTCCCATGTTCATGGATCGGCAGGATTAATATAGTTAAAAGGGCCATTTTGCCAAAAGTAATATACAAATTCAGCGCAATACCCATCAAAATCCCAACTCAATTCTTCATAGAGTTAGAAAGAGCAATTCTCAAATTCATCTGGAATAAAAAACAAAACAAAACAAAACAGGATAGCTAAAACTATTCTCAACAACAAAAGAAATTCTGGGGGAATCTATATCCCTGACCTCAAGCAATACTACAGAGCAATAGTGTTAAAAAAAAAAAACTGCATGGTATTGGTACAGTAACAGGCAGGCAGATCAATGGAACAGGATTGAAGATCCAGAAATGAATCCACACACCTATGGTCACTTGATCCTCGACAAAGGGGCTGAAAACATCCAGTGGAAAAAAAGATAGCCTTTTCAACAAATGGTGCTGGTTCAACTGGAGGTCAGCATGCAGAAGAATGCAAATTGATTTATCCTTTTCTCCTTGTACTAAGCTCAAATCCAAATGGATCAAGGACCTCCACATAAAGCCAGACACTCTGAAGCTAATAGAAAAGAAACTGGGGAAGACCCTTGAGGACATCTATACAGGAGGAAAGTTCCTGAACAGAACACCAATAGCTTATGCTCTAAGATCAAGAATTGACAAATGGGACCTCATAAAATTACAAAGTTTCTGTAAAACAAAAGACACCATCAAAAGGACAAAATGGCAACCAACAAATTGGGAAAAGATCTTCACCAACCCTACATCAGATAGAGGGCTAATATCCAATATATACAAAGAACTCAAAAAGTTAGACCCCACAAAACCAAATAACCCTATTAAAAAATGGGTACAGAGTTAAACAAAGAATTCTCACCTGAAGAACTTTGGATGGCGGAGAAACATCTTAAAAAATACTCAACCTCACTAGTCATCAGGGAAATGCAAATCAAAACAACCCTGAGATTTCACCAGTCAGAATGGCTAAGATTAAAAACTCAGGAGACAGCAGGTGTTGGTGAGGATATGGAGAAAGAGGAACACTCCTCCACTGCTGGTGGGGTTGCAAATTGGTACAACCACTCTGGAAATAAAGTCTGGTGGTTTCCCAGAAAACTGGGCACGTCACTTCCAAAAGATCCTGCTATACCACTCCTGGGCATATACCCAGAGGATTCCCCACCATGTAATAAGGATATATGCTCCACTGTGTTCATAGCAGCCCTATTTATAATAGCCAGAAGCTGGAAAGAACCCAGGTATCCCTCAACAGAAGAATGGATGCAAAAAATGTGGTATATCTACACAATGGAGTACTATTCAGGCATTAGAAACAATGAATTCATGAAATTCTTAGGCAAATGGATGGAGTTGGAGACCATCATACTAAGTGAGGTAACCCAGTCTCAAAAGATCAATCATGGTATGCTCTCACTAATAAGTGGATATTATCCCGGAAAACTAGAATACCCAAAACATAATTGATACATCAAATGAGGTACAAGAAGAAAGGAGGAGTGGCCCCTTGTTCTGGAAAGACTCAGTGTAGCAGTATGAGGCAAAACCAGAACAGGGGAGTGGGAAGGGGTGGGTGAGAAAACAGGGGGAGGGAAGGTGGCTTATGTGACTTTCAGGGAGTGGGGGACCAGAAAAGGGGAAATCATTTGAAATGTAAATAAAAAATATATTGAATAAAATAAAAATACATCAAAAAAATTTAAAACCACTTATCAATTACAAAATTTGGTAGCTTTAATCATAATATCCATTTAAAATCATATGCACATATTTTATTTAAAAAATATTGATACCTTGATGATGTAAGACTTCCTCTGGTATGATCTGAATGCCACAGGTACTCCATTGGCCTATGTATTTAAACATAGTCACCAGAAGGTGGTGCTGTTTGGACAACTGTTGTACCTTTGAGTCAGATGCCTAGGTGACAGAGGCTACAGGGACCACCTTTCAAGAAATAAAGCCAAGCCCTGCTTCCAGCTCCATTCTCTGGTTGGCCACTATAGATCACCTGCTACAATTTTCACCCATGAACCAGGACTAGACCACGCCCACCACCATGTTTTACCTGTCATGATGGTCGGAAATCCCATTAATCCTTACATCTAAAAAACCCCTTCCTGTCCTAAGATATTTCTGCTAAATATCTATCACGATGGCAAGGGAATAAAAAAACTGACATGCATGAGAAAAACATGGACTAACGTGGATCTTGCTTTTAATTCTTTGAGAATGAGTTCTACCTATGTGAGAAACTTTAACATTTACCAGGCTATTTTATAGAATTCATTTATCTTTTTAATGTAACATTATTTTCTTTTCATATTTTACATATAATTAGTGGTATAAAGGCTAATATTTTATGTTTTTCATATAGAGAGAAACCTCACTAGTTCTAATAAATTTAATGAGTCTATTTTAAATCGACACTTAAAATTGTACGTATCTTTGTTGTACTAGAGTCTTTTATTTTCTAAGGATATGTGTATGTCAATTAAAACTGCTTTTTTCTAGTATTTAACTTTGTTTTGTTTAAGCTGTATAAAATGTGGTGGTTTAACTAACCCACTAATAAATCAGTATAAATGGAAGATGCCCTGTGTGCCTTCCACTGTATTGTGCATGTCTGCAATATGGCTGGCAACCGCATTTCATTTTCCAGTTCAGTTCCTACTCAGCCTTCCATGTGATTATTGCAGGTAATTCCTTACATTCCCTAACACTTAACCTTTCTAATCCTTGACCCATATTGCAATTGGAAAACAGAAACAATGTAAAAAAAATGTTTATTTTTATGAATATCTACCATGCTGCATTTAGGGAGGGCTCAGTATTGCTATATCTACTTGCTTTCTTTCCATTCTTTCTAAACCTCCTCTGGACAGGTTTTCATCCTAAGTGCTACATTGAAAGCTGCAGTCATTAAGTGCCCTGGAATCTCCCTGGCTTAAAATTAGATGGCAGAGCCTCATTTCTCTTCTTTTTTAACCAGCAGTACACTCCACAGATGAATGCTTTTTCATTTGCTGTGCACTGTTTCCACTTAGCCTCTGACAGATCAGTCTCCACACTTTCCGATCCCTGCCTCACTTCTCTTTCTCCTTTTGGGGCCCATCTTCCTCCCCCACTTATCTTAAGGTTGGGTCTACATGACAGAGTTCACATCTCCATTTTCTCCCCAGATTAAATAATTTTCCTAGGTATAGGCTGTGTGTGTGTTTGTGTGTGTGTGTGTGTGTGCGTGTGTGTATACATGCACAAACCATTTATAGATGTACATGGATGATATAAATTAAAAAGATGCAGTTACATACACCTATCATTTTCTACTATAATTTACTGTTATTCTATGGCTTCTTAATTTCTCTCCTTGCTTCTACTCTTTCATTTTTGCCATATCCAGTGATGTCTAAAACGCACCACACATCTCTCTCTCTCTCTCTCTCTCTCTCTCTCTCTCTCTCTCTCTCTCTCTCTCACACACACACACACACACACACACACACACAAACACACAAGCACACACTTAAAAATCACCTTATGTCAATGGAAAGATCTCCCATGCTTGTGGATTGGCAAGATTAATATAGTAAAAGTGGCCATCTTGCTGAAAGCAATCTACAGATTCAATGCAATCCTCATCAAAATCCCAACTCAATTTTTCATAGAGTTAGAAAGAGCAATTTGCAAATTAATAATATTAAAAACAACAAAAAACCCAGGATAGCAAAAAAAAATTCTCAACAATAGAAGAACTTCTGGGGAAATCGCCATCCTTGACCTCAAGCTATATACAGAGCAGTAGTGATAAAAAACTGCATCGTATTGGTACAGAGACAGACAGGTGGATCAAAGGAACAGAACTGAAGACCGAGAAATGAGCTCGTACACCTATGGTAACTTTGACAAAGGAGCTAAAACCATCCAGTGGATAAAAGACAGCATTTTCAACAAATGGTATAAGTTCAACTGGCACTCATCGTGGACACGAATGCAAATCAATCCATTCTTATCTCCTTGTAAAAAGCTCAAGTCCAAGTGGATCAAGGACCTCCACATAAAACCAGATACACTGAAACTAATAGAAGAGAAAGTAGGGAAGAGCCTCAAACACATGGGCAAGGAAAAATTTCTTGAACAGAACACCAATAGTTTGTGCACTAAGATCAAGAATTGACAAATGAGATCTCATAAAATTGCAAAATTTTGTAAGGCAAAGGACACTGTCAATAGGACAAAACAGCAATCATCAAATTGGGAAAAGATCTTTACCAACCCTACATCCGACAAAGGGCTAATATCTAAGATATACAAAGAACTCAAGAAGGTAGACTCCAGAGAGCTAAATAACCCTACTAAAAATGGGGTACAGAACTAAACAAAGAATCTTCACCTGAGGAGTATGGAATGACTAAAGAAATGTTCAACATCCTTAGTCATCAGGGGAATGCAAATCAAAACAACCCTGATATTCCACCTCACACCAGTCAGAATGGCTAAGATCAAAAACTCAGGTGACAGCAGATGCTGAAGAGGATATGGAGAAAGAGAAATACTCCTCCATTGTTGGTGGGATTGCAAGGTGGTACAACCACTCTGGAAATCAGTCTGGCAATTCCTCAGAAAATTGGATATAGAACTACCTGAGGACCCAGATATACCACTCCTGGCATATATCCAAAAGACACTCCAACATATAACAAGAGTACATGCTCCACTATGTTCAGAGCAGCGTTATTTATAATAGCCAGAAGCTAGAAAGAACCCAGATGTCCCTCAACAGAGGAATGGATACAGAAAATGTGGAATATTCACACGATGGAGTGCTACTTGGTTATTAAAAACAATGACTTCATATAATTCTTAGGCAAATGGATGGAACTAGAAAACATCATCCTGAGTGAGGTAACCCAATCACAAAATAACACACATGGTATACATTCACAGATAAGTGGATATTAGCCCAAAAGCTTGGAATACCCAAGATACAATTCACAGACCACATGAAGCTTAAGAATGAAAACCATAGTGTGAACAAAAGGGGGAACAAAATACCCACTGGAGGAGATAGAGAGACAAAGTGTGTAGCAGGTCTGAAGGAAAAGTTGTCCACAAACTGTCCCACCTAGGGATCCATCCCATCTTCATATACCAAATCCAGACACTATTGTGGATGCCAACAAGTGCTTGCTGACAGGAGCCTAATATAGCTGTCTCCTAAGAGGCTCTGCCAGAGCCTGACAAATACAGAGGTGGATGCTCACAACCAACCATTAAACTGAGCACTGGGTCCACAATGGAGAAGTTAGAGAAAGGACTGAAGGTTGAACCACCCAGACCACGCCCAGAGCTCCCAGAGAATAAACCACTAACCGAAGAGTACACATGGAGAGGCCCATGGCTCCAGCTACATATGTCGCAGAGGATGACCTTATGAGACATCAATGAGAGGAGAGGCCCTTGGTCCTGTGAAGGCTCGATGCTCCAGTGAAGGGGAATGCCAGGTCAGGGAAGTGGGAGTGGGTGGGTGGGTAGGGGAAACACCCTTTTAGAAGCAGGGGGAGAAGGGATGGGATAGGGGGTTTTCAGAGGGGAAACCAGAAAAGGGAATAACATTTGAAATATAAATAAAGAAAATATCTAATAAATTTTTTTTAAAAAAATCACCTTATCATGGTATGCACTCACTAATAAGTGGATATTAACCTAGAAAACTGGAATACCCAAAACATAATCCACACATCAAATGAGGTACAAGAAGAAAGGAGGAGTGGCCCCTGGTTCTGGAAAGACTCAGTGAAACAGTATTCAGCAAAACCAGAACGGGGAAGTGGGAAGGGGTGGGTGGGAGGACAGGGGAAGAGAAGGGGGCTTGCGGGACTTTCGGGGAGTGGGGGGGGGGGCTAGAAAAGGGGAAATCATTTGAAATGTAAATAAATTATATCGAATAATAAAAAAAAAAACTTAAAAAAAAAAAGAAAAACTAAAAAAAAAAAAAATCACCTTATGTCCCATCTGTGTTCTTTCTTTACTCAAAAATGAAATCCAGTGTCTTTCCATATGTTAAAATGACTCTGTGGTCTCTCTTTTCCTCTGCCCATTTCTTGAGGCTCCTTTTTTCCCCCTAGAGCTGAGGACCAAACCCAAGGCCTTGCGGTTGCTAGGCAAGCACTCTACCACTGAGCTAAATCCCCAAGCCCCCTCCACCCATTTCTTATCCACTCTAGTCCACCTGCACAGGCTCCCTTGTTGTTTCTAAACGAGAGTCATTTCTGATTTTGGGGTTCAGCACTCTTATCTCTCCCACCCGAAGTGCCTCCCTTACCATAATGGTCCCTTTACTCAATTCATGGAGGTCTATGCTGAATATCCTATCCTTCCAATCATCTCAACTAAAATATTCTCCATACCCTCACTCATGTATAAGCTCACTGAATGTACATCCAATAATTTCACTAGGTGTCTATGACATGTCTAAAACAGCTCTAGTCACTGATATTTTAAATAATCAAATAAGAATTTTATCTTACTTCAATATACGTAGCTTACATCTGAAGGCTTAATCTAAGTGGTGTATGAGAACTGAGCCCACAGACCAAGCATAGCTCTCGCCTTAGGGATTTCATTGCCATGTAGAATTTTATATTAAGCAAAAGTGTATGTAAAATGGGTATTTAATCTTTGTCTGTTACCTGGTATACACATGATACAATAGAATATTGGTCCTTCTGTAATCTAGCTTTTTTGCCCTATTTATAAGTGTCTATCATTTCCTTTCTAACTTGCTTCATAGTCACTATTGAAGCAGCAAACACTGCCTCTATGGGCATCCTAGAAAAACGTTAATTTCTTAGAATTCTAGGTTCATTTCAATGAAATGAACTAGTTAAATAGTAATCTAAAGCCACTCATATTAATTGTAACATATCACATATCGTTTTTAAAACCTACCTCTTTAAATTGGTGGTATTAAACCATTTCTTTCACTACGCGGTATCCTTTCCAGATCACTAGACCTGGTTTGGAATTTAAAAACATAAAACAAACAAACAAACAAACAAAACACAGATGGCACTGTAAATTGGTCCAGATGTTGCCCTAGACAATATCAGTCAGTGAACAAACCACATTTTATGCTTTTCATCTTTAGGAGACAGTCAAACTACATGACTCAGCTCTTAAAGTTAGAATATGTAAAGAGTCCTTGAAGTTGAGTCTTTATCAGGACATTCTGCTCAAGTGTCCTTGAGATTTGGGAATTAGTTTTCATTATGGAAACCTTATTTTCCTTTTGCAAGCACCCCATACGTTACATTTAAAGGAAACTACCCAGAGCGCAGTGGATACTGAGAAGCGCACTTTGAATACAATCTCTATCATTAGCCTTTATGCTGTATGCCTCTAAATGAAGCATAGCATGACATAATAGGCAGATCAGCCACAATTAAGCCTCTGAATTAAAGGCAAGAAATGAGACGTTTTGACAGCTCGGAACATTGTGTTTCACGGGCTCAGTGCACAGCGAGGTAACACAGGTGTTCCTGTAATTGCAATACAAAGGGAAGATTCAGAGCTCTGCGGCCTTTTGGAGTCTCTTGTGTGATGAGATGTGAAGATCAGGTGTTGGTATTGTATCTCTGTCATTAAGGAAAACACAACTGAAAACACTTCAGAGTTTGCACTGACCTGAACTAAATCAAGGATACATTTGGGGCTTTTTTTCTCATGGAGTCATAATTTTTGTGTGTGTGTGTGTGTGTATAGATGTATAGGTGTGTATATGTGTATATGTATATATGTCCATTTTCCCATAAACATCAAATAAAAATATTTAATAGCTCTTCTAAACAAAAGATCCAAAAATGTTTTAAAATATCTTTTTTTTGCATTTTCTCATATTTGCCCTTCTCATATTAAAGTGTATCCAAAGTCTGCCATTTTCTTAGCTAGACTATAGAAATGATGTTCGATAGTGGTGCTCTATGAGAAGAAATGTGCTTACTGTTGTTCCTTTCAGCACAAGGAGGAAAAAGATGCAGTGGAAGGGGAGAAGGAAGTGTGGCCTCCTGCAGAAGATTGTGATCACTGTGCTTACAAACCATACACCATTTGATGTTCTGTGGTAGTCAGCAGTTGCTGTTCAGGGATCTCTGGGAATATATCAGATCCCAAGAGCAGGGTGCTAGAAAGCACCGAGAGAACAGAAGATGAAAGTGAAATCTATTGAGAGAATGCAATGACACTCAAAAGGTGCAGATGTGCAGAATCCTGTCATCTCCTGAGAGCATCCATGGATGGATGGATACAGGGACCTGCATCTGATCAGAGAGGAGCAGTGAAGGAGCTTCATCACTGGTTCCGCCTCCAGCTGTCCCTGGTGAAGGAAACTTGCAGCCCAAGCTTCCCTCTGCCTAACAAATTAGCAGACACCCAGAGAGCTAAGGACTAACTTCAAGCAGGAGTCCATGGGCATGTATTATCCATATCGATAGATCCAAGTGTTAGAATATCATGTTTAATCCAGAGAAGAGAGTAATAGTTTCAACTACAGTCAACAATGTTTTAAATCATTAGCAATGTATTCATTGATTACTCATGAAAATCTTCAAGACATGTCCCAGGTACTCACGAACTAGACCAGTTGTCTTTTGTTGTTTATATCTCTCAAGTACTTACATATTATAGTGAAAATACAGCACATTGTTGAGTCAGAGACAGCCTGCACAGCACTATCTGGAGTCTTAAATCACACCCCCTTCAACTCCTTGTGCAAGTTATCCTTCAGGACTTGAGCCCCATGTTCACATGACCCTCATTCATAGCAATCCCAGTAATACTTTTAAGGTCCTTCATCTGATAGGCAGATCGAATGTTCTCCATGGGATCCATGCTGGGCAGATGGTCTTCATTTTGCAAGACTCTTTGAAAAAACAGCAAGCTTATGTTAATCTCTGCTGTATAATAAGCCTATTTCATTAACTCATTGTGTGTGTGGTGGTGGACAGTTTCTATTTCTGTGAATTCAGAAAAATGGTTTTTGCCTTCAGAGTGAACCTGTTAAATAAATATGTTATAGAATATGAAGCGTGAAGCAACATCACAACAAAACAAAGCTCAGTAATATTTTACAGATATCACTTAGACATTCACAAAGAGACTTTATCTGACTCTGCATGGGACACCTATGTGACAATAATGTCTTCTGCTTAGAACAGCAGTCTACTTCAAGCAAAACTTGTAGTATGCATCACTTTCATTTCCACAGATAGCACCATTGCTCTGCGTAGCTTATCTACCCTGTAGACATCACCTGTTGAGCCTTATTCGGCCAGAGACTGAGGCCTAGTGAGGGAGCCTGAGCTTTTGCTCAAGGTTAGAGTCACTGGAGTGACTCAGCATGACCTGCTTAAGCCTACCTTTGACTAGCTACCTCTGATGTCAAATAACTTTATTGGCCCTGTCAGTCACCCGATACCCTCCACCACCCTTCCCCACCCCCTACATCATCTTACCTCACCAAAAATCCCTGCCTCCTCCCTAAGAACTGTACTGGACGGGGAAGTTGTCTTGTCAATAGAATTATATCTTCTCCAACAAGGATTCTGAAGATGACCGAAACAGTAATGAAATTAAATGAAATGAAAGTGAAATGATCTACCCCAGATAGTTGACAAACAACTCTGAACAAAACGATTGAAGGTTTTAAGTCCTTTTTATTGATGTCCAGACCAAAAGTAGGTTGGGTCTCTTGGTGTCCAAGCTCAGGAGTACAGTGGTTTTTAAAGACAAAAATCTTTGTTACATTATTGCTCAAGGAAAGGGAGAGGGACTTCAGAGGGACTTTATTAGTGAGGGACTTAGAGTTGCCCAGTAACATCTGTTTGGAAGGCTCATCAGTACCTTCCAGACACAACATAATAAGTTTGGACCATAATCAAGGTCAGGGGCAGTCCCAGAAATATTACCAAGGTGATTGTGGCTGTCGGATAGAAGGTTAACTGACTGAGCAGGTGTAAAATAGCATTGGGACAGGATGACTTTAACTTTACAAGAGGCACCCTGCCACCTCACACTGAAGATTAAATTAGTAATGTTATCATGTATTTATGTATTGAACATTCCTAATTCTGAAGCATCATTTTTAGAATAATTTTTATAATAGAATTATTTTTCCCTTACAGAATAATTGTGACCCACCAAAGCAGAGCATAAAGAAGACAGAGTACGGGAAGAAGCACCAGGTACAAGAAATGCTGGAATCCTTCATTAAAGCCTAATGTCTCCTCAATCCTAAATGGGATATCTCCATCACCCTTCTGTGGAAGAGGAAGCAGAAAGAATGTAAGAGATCAGAAGAGAAGCCCCCCTAAGTCAACTGAGCAAAATTCATATGAATTCACAGACACTAAAACAGCATGCATAGGGCCTACCTAGGTCTACACCAAATCCTCAGCATATACTTAGTGTTTTGATGGGATTCTTGAGTGTGTGAACAAGTGGGTCCCCGATTCTTGCGCCTTATCTTGGCACAAGACACTCTCTTCTTCTGTTGGTTTGTATTGTCCAACTTTGATCTGATAGTTTTTGTTTTATCTTAGTGTATTTTACTTGTTTATATTTTGAATAAATAAGTGAGTGAATGAAAACTTAGCCATTACTGTAAAGATGAGCATGACCTGTCTTTTATGCCTGCAGAAAGAAGAAAAATTACTTTTTTCCAATGGAGTGATACTGGCCCTCTAAACCAACTCAGTTTTGCTTGTATATCAAACACTCCAGGGCAGCCCTCATGTTCAGGACCAATTGACCAACACATAATGAACTCCAATTATTTTTGTGTGCTTGTATTTGGTTACAGTTTGGCTGGAGTGTTTTGTTTTCTGTTTAGGTGTTGTTTAATTTTGTTTTCTTGGGGGTTTTTGAGGAGGCTGTTACATAGAGTTTTGGGTTTTTTTTTTTAAGAGCTTAAAGTTGGGTGGGTGGAATGATCTAGAAAGACTTGGGAGGAGAATGAATATGATCAAAATATATTTAAATTTAAATTGTTTCAAGTAATTAAAAATATAATAAAAAAAATCAACTTGTGTCTTATCTATTGGTATTGGTATGGAGTTCAATAAACAGAGCAGTCAAAAAATACTATGATGATATAAAAGAAACAGAAGCTGTTCTGTTTCTCCACTGCCCAGGAGTCACCAGTAGCATTTGAAAGCAAGAGCCAGCACCACCCTGTGATAGCTAAGAAGGACCACAGTTCACCTTTTAGGTCATGCACAGGGCAATGGATGGGTCACTCTGTCCTACTCCTCAGGTGTCCAGGAGTTGAAAGTCACCACTGACACCTCCTCATTTTGTCTCCTTCATGGAGGAAGGCTTCCAGACAAAGTGACAAAAGCCTTCTCATCCCCTCACTCATTCCTTCTCCAACAGTAATATTTTAATTGCTAAAACAAAGGAAAAATGATCCACCTATAGTCCATTTTCTTCTGACTGCACGTTCACATATATAATCTATTTTTAAACTCCATATCCTTAATTTTCAAGATTTCTGGTACTACATAGAGGAACAGTGAAGGTAGTTAGTTGCCTTAGAGTGGAAGACTTCCCTTTGATGACTCATTTTCAGATGTTAGTTTTGCCCACAGAAGGAGCATATTTGTTCCTCATTGCCTTGGAGGGTCCTTATGTTTCGTTTGGCTCAGAATACACAGAAAGATCAAGGTTTCTATTTTTGTGTCACCCCAAGGACCACAAAACTATATTTGCCAACAACTTTATGTCCCAACAGTTTCTGCCATCTGCAAGGTACTTCCTGGATCTTCTCATCTTTTCCAATATCTATGTCCTAATGCTAACCACAAAATGTTTCACAGAGCAGCTGTGATGTTTAAATAATGTAATATGTGTGAAATCATTGGGCTTTGGGCAGTCAGTACAATCTAGTTGTGACTTTCCTTTTTCAATTTTAGTCACCCAGGTCTACATTAATCGTCACCATATACTTCTCTCTTGAACACAGAGTAGTACAAATTTTGAGAAACCAATGTGACGGTATAGCTAAACACTCATACAAATAACCATGCCCTTTGAGACAGAAATTTTCTTCTGAGAATTGATATAGACTTCATGCCTCAGCTTATAAATATTTACACACCAAGATACGTGTGGTAAGCTAAGTTCATAAGGAAGTGATTAAGCAAGTTGTGGTACAGCTATGGACTGAAATATTTCATTGCATGTAAAATTTTACTCCAGAATTTTAAAAGATACCAATTGTGTTTATATTTCTCCATGACCTGACCTCAGAGTGGTCAGTTCTTCTCTTGAAAAGTAATAAGCAACTCTTTCTTTTTCTCTAGCTTATGCATTCACTAATACAGAATTTTTCAACATCAAATGTGAGCACCTTGATATGTTTTCTAACATCATAATGCGCATCATTGCCGTCATCTTAAAGCACGTTGCAGGTGCAGTTGTAGGTATTACCCCATGAAGCTTTCCTCTAGAGTTTACAAGTCAAGAAATGAAGCCACATAGCATAGCATATAAAGAACTCAATGAGTTTGTGGTGTGACTGAGGCCTGTCCTGACCTGGTATACAGAGCAAAGGTCTAGCTGTCTATTCTTGTCATGTACTATCTGTATAAATAAATGGACGAATGAAAAATCACCTCTCTAACTATATCTAAATCATCTATTTTTGTATTTCTTTTTAATCTAGGAGATAAAAATTCCCCCAACATTTCTGATATTGTTGTTCTAGGAATTAATCACTTCTTACCCACTGAGAAAAACTATGGAATCATTTGTCCTCAAACCATGAGACAGGGAATGTGGGAAGATAGTTCAGTGGGTAAAGTGATCGCTGCAGAAGCAAAACAATACAAGTAGGGATACCAGAACCCACATTTTAAAAAAATGTAAGCAGCAGCATGTGTCTACAATGTCAGGGCTGAGGAAGTGAAGACACAAATCCCTGGGACTTGCTGGTCTACTCTAAACAGTGAGCTCTGTGTTTAATGAAAAGGTCTGTATCAAAAAATAAGAAGAAAACAAATTGTCAACTACTGTCTTCCACATGCCAATACAAATAAATGTATGCCCATGGGAAGAAGGGGGAAGATGCTCAGGAAATTATCAGGCCATGGCCAGGAAACCATTTCCCCATTTCAATGTAGCTGCACTCACCATTTGCATGGATAGAGTACAAAATGTTTTCTTCCCCTTGATGCTCATTCTGCAACTAGCAGATGACTTCTAAAATTTTACAAGAGTCTATAGTCAAGCTAAAAGGTTAGATAATCAGATACCCTGCACCATTGTTTAAGAGTTAGCTAAACAAAATAGCCCAAGGAATCAATGATCAGGTATTTAACAAGACATATTTGAAGACTAGAGTGTTAGGTTTTACAGTTGTTGGGCTGGCTAAGCAAATTTGCTTTAAATTTCTCTGTTTGAAAACTTTAAAATCTTTAATGATTCATTTCACCTTGGAACATTGCATTTTAGAGCATTTTGGTGTTCTGTGTATGAATCTGCACAATTGTCAACACGTATAATTAAGGTATATATAGGTCAAAGTGTGTAGCATGGTAAATTGTAACCATGTCATTAACTATGAGCTACTACTTTTTAAAAGTCTATCTGAACCTGTTTATAGTATTGCTACACATCTTTAAATCCAAGGAAATGTCACAGAAATGCTTCGATGATCACTGACCACACAGTTTAGATCTGAGAGTTTAGAGTAGGCTCCTGAGCTCTTGCTTGTTTGCAGAGATGATATACTTCCATGCTTTTCGCTTCCAGGCCAGACTCACTTATTTTACAGCTAATTTTTTATTCCTCTTTATCTCCTTCATAGAACTCTGTTTTTTATGAATGTTCAAGACTGTATAAGACTCTTTTTTTTACATATAAACAACAATCTGGAAAAGGGGAATTAGACCCAACTAACACTTTCTAGGTGTTTGAGGTATTGTGCAGCCTTAGGAAACTGACAAATCACCTTTTTTGTTTGCTGTTGAATTAAATAAAAATTCAGTGGCTATGAAAAGTGATTTCCAGATTAAAATCTAATGAGTAAATCTAATGAAACCTCTTCAAAGTCTGAAGTCCATTCAAAATCAATGAAGCTGGCTGGTGGTAGTAAGTTTTACATGTATTCTAACTTTTAAAAGATTAAAATATTAAAAGATATTCTTGGTGAAGAAATTTTCACAATTACCATTCTATCCAAAGCAGGAAATACTCTTTGAGGCAAGTTTTAACCCTGTTATGAGACTTTAAATCTTCTGCTTCTTCCAAGAAGCCATGACTTCGAGTGATTTGTAGTTCATGATGAATGGGCTGAGATGAAATGTCACCTTTGGAGCAGGGTAATAGTAATCAAGGCAGATGTCATTTTCTTAATTTACATCAAGAAGACCAGTTGCTAAGGAAAGCAGTGTTCAGGTCCATTATTAGGGATATGCTGACCTTCGGGGATGTGTGTCAACCATGGAGGAGTGTTGTGAGAATGGTTGCTAAGTGTGAAGAGAGAAGAAAGATGGAGAGGCCTGTGATCTTTATACTGACTTGCCAAGCAGTGACTACTGTATGTAACCATTTATTGGCAGGCTCTTAGACTTTGGGAAAATCTTCTTTCTGGCTCAAATGTTAGAGGTACACTGAGAAGTTATAGTTGTATTTTACTTTGAATATAAGTTTGTAGGTTTCCTTCAGACAGAATACCATGCCATGAATCATTCTTATTTTTAATTCATTAGGGTTTTGGTTTCATTTGTTTGTTTTTTGTTTGTTTCTTTTGTTGGGTTTTGTTTGTTTGTTTGGGAGGTTGCTTTTAGGGGGGTTTATAGGCATTCTCCCATCAAGTACCTTCTTGGTATAACCTTGGACTCTATACATTTTTAGTGTATTGATGTTGAAATCATTCTGTAGATAGCTGATTATTTTCATTATATCATTAAGTCCTAGTTTATATGTCATATGACCTTAGAATATAGTATCTATTTTCCTAGAAAAAATTAGTATCATCTATGCACACCACTTAAAGGGTTTGTTATGATACTTACAATTAATTCTTCCAATGAAGATCTCTCAAGCTCTATTTTTATGTCTAAACCAGAACAGACCTATACTAATTTTCAAAGTAAGACAAAAATTAAGGACACAAAAGTCTAATATATAATTCAACTCATAATCTACCAAATATAATGCAGCCCTATGCCTGAGCATCCTGTAAAATTGAGTCTAGACAGTGACTTATGTCCAGAAGACCTAGCTTTGTCCCCATTGAGAAGGAGGAGAAACAAGAGAACAAAGGTTTTTGATCTGCAGCTGCCAGACCCTTCTCTCCCCCCCCCCCCCCGAAAGAAACCAAACAAACAAACAAACAAAAAGCCCTCTAGCCTTTATCTTCTCCATGTGTCATTCAAAGGAAAAGTTCTTTGAGGGCATGATGACTCCCCTACCATGTGACTCTAAAGAATCTGATTGGCAGGCTCCACCATATTGCCATCTGAGAGACTTCACCTAGCAACTGATGAAAACAGATACAGACACCCACAACCAAACATTAGGCAGAGCTTAGCAAATTCTATTGAAGAGGGGAAGAAAGGTTCTAAAGGAGCCAGAAATATTATGGACAACACACACACACACACACACACACACACACACGAACACCAAAAACAAAAACAAAATAAAACAAAAAACCATGTGGAATCAACTAACCTGGACCCACTGGGGCCCACCAAAACTGAACCGTCAAACAAAGAACATGCATTGGACTAGACCTAGACCCTCAATGTAACAGTTGTGCATCTCCGTTGTCTTGTGAGACTCCTAGCAGCAGGAGCAGAGTCTGTCTCTGACTATATTGCCTGCCTTTGGATCCCTTTCTCCTGACTAGGCTGTCATACCTAGCCACAATAGGAGAAGATGTGTTTAGTCCTACTGCAATTTGATATGCCAAGATGGGTTGATATCCATGGGAGGCCTGCCTGTTCTGAGAACAAAGGGAGGACAGGAGTATGGTTGAGGAGATAAGAGGGAAGGGCTTTGAGAAGGGGAAGACATGATTGGGATGTAAAATAAATAAGTAGACAGGTAAGTAGGTAGATAGGTAGATGGATAGATAGATAGGTAGGTAGATAGATAGATAGATAGATAGATAGATAGATAGATAGAAGATAGATAGATAGATAGATAGACAGATAGATAGATAGGTGATATTTAGATAGAGATAGATAGATAGATAGATAGATAGATAGATAGATAGATAGATAGATAGATAGATAGATAGATAGATAGGTGATATTTAGATAGAGATAGATAGATAGATAGATAGATAGATAGATAGATAGATAGATAGATAGATAGATAGAGATAAATAGATAAGATGAAAATGGGAGATTAGTTCACAGAATCTCTAGACCGAGATATTTTAAACAGTCTACAAGCAATGCATACCCTCTCCCAGTATTTAAGAGATAAAACAATTTCTTGACATTGTTATACATTGGTATATTATTTGCAATTTCCTTATCTTCAAGCTCTTTCCATATCTCCTTGTTCAAATTCAAATTCGTATCATCCTTCTCAAATTCATAGCCTCTTATTTATTGTTGTTACACACACACATGCATGTGTGTTACATACACATTCACACACATTCTCTCTCTCTCTCACACACACACACACACACTCTCTCTCTCTCTCTCTCTCTCTCTCTCTCTCTCTCTCTCTCTCTCTCACACACACACACACACACACACGTGCACATGCTGTCCTTCACTGCTTCTCAGATTTTTAGCTTATGTCCAGACTGCTGAAGACCGAAGGCACGTTAGACACGGGGCTTGGAGGAATCCCCCTGAAACTGACATAGATGCCTCCTCCCTGAGCACCAGCTCAAACAGAACACTAGGAGATGTGCACACTGCTAAGGGAGAAAAGACACCAAGGTTCCTACTGAGCTGTAAACCTATAGACCACAATAATACCTGGCTTGGCCCAAACGGAGTACTCCCAAAGGAGTAACTCTGGCACTTTAACTTCTGCATAACAAACAGCTGCCCAATTGGACTTAAGGCTTACTCTATACGAGGGAACTCATCTCCTGCTACTGTAACCACAGCCAACTAACTACCCATAACTAGAGAAGCCACAGAACCCCAGAGGCAAGCCTTTCTCTAATCCAGTACAATTTCTAATATCATTTTAGATATAGTCTTCTTTTAGACATAGCACAAAACTTAATGTGTGCAGTTGAGAAAAACCACTAAAAGATTATCATCTTAACTGAGGAAACAGTTTCAGATCTCTTCATCCAAGTAGGAAACTTCAAAGATCTCTTTGTGTAAGTTGGCTTGAATTCTGTACATAAACTCCTAATAGGAAAAGTCCACCTCCAGAAAAAAAAATCTGACCTAAGCATGTGTGGATGTTCTAACTGATCAACGAAAACTACGCTAAATAACAGCTTGTATTGCAAATGTCTCATTTTAGATAACCCAGTACCTTGTAATTCACAAAATATATGAATCTTGTCTCAAACCACACTGAGTTTTACTATTGTTTGTTTTATTTCTGAACAAACACAGTAGTTGTAAACAACTTTTTTTCAAGTTCTGGGAATAACTTTATACTTGTCTTCGCTTTCCTTTTATTTAAAAATATTGAGATTGTATGAACATAACCCATATTAATTTTTAATACCTAATTTCAAAATGGTCAAAATAATAGTAACTTTCAGAAATGCCATTTCATAGAAGAAATTGTAGTGTGTATTTCTCTCCACCAAATTAAAATGCACAGTACAAAGCAAGAAGCCAGGCCTTGACAATGGGTGTACAAAGCAATGAGATCCGCTTGTAAATGGTCTTTGTAGAGGTCTTGGTGGGTTTTTCCTGTTTTATCAAGCTGTTTTGTTCTCAGTCACAGTTACATCTCCTCATGTGGCTGTTTCTTAATTCTGCTGCCACTCATGCTTCCAGAGAGTCACAAACCTGCATTCTTCATATTCTGTGCAGATCTACATGTCTATCTCCATCTGGCTTGGTATCCTGCTAAGTTAGACTTGAATCTGTCCCTTTAACCATATTCTCAGAAGAACCCCAGGTTACCCACGCATCCAGTTACCTTCTCTTTGAGGAATGGAAGGGTTCTGGACTCCTTTTATTTTTCTAACCCATAATTTTATTTAGTAAAAGATGTCTCTTTTTTCAAAAGTGAAATCTGGTCAAATATTTACAAGTTAAAATGCCTCATCTACCATTTCTTACTTTAAAAAAGTAAAGAAAATTATAAGAGATTATTTAGGCAAAATGTTTGACACACGGCCTCTTTTTCTATTCTTTTTTTTAAAGATTTATTTATTTATTTTATGAATATGAGTACACTGTAGCTATACAGATGGTTGTGAGCCACCATGTGGTTGCTGGGATTTGAACTCAGGACCTTCGGAAGATCAGTCAGTGCTCTTAACCGCTGAGCCATCTCTCCAGCCCCCATGGCTTCTTTTTCTATGCTGTCTTACTCACTAAAATTATTTTTAGAACACTTTAGTATTTACATACAAAGAGTCAAGGGTAGTAACTCAGATAAAATCTACAGTGGACCAAAATGCTTAGGTGAATTCCGGAAATACATGTAGCATTCTTTAGACGTTCGAACATTATTCTTAAACTGGCCAGCCTAGTATTTCTGCATGGCCAATATACTTGCAGTATTACATTTTTTATCCAGTCATATGCATTTGCAATAACATCCTGAGGTGCTTGTCAGTGCTCAAGAAAATAAGTCACTAGTGAATGTAAAGATTGAGATATACAGTTATTCTGAAATGCTGCACTGCCAACATATCAAATAGTGAAGCTTATCTTTATTTTTCTTCAAATGGCATGGATCAAATCCCCTTTGAATTATCTCATGTTCTCAAGCTATGTCAATGTCTCTGTCACTTTAATAAATGACTGCTTAAACTTGAGCAGAACAAGAACAACAACCAACATGCTAAGGTGGACGAGAGAAAGCCCAGGAGGCTTCAATCCTGCACAAGGAACTAGATAGAGGCAGCTAAGGAATGCTAAGTGCTGGAAATCAGTCTTCCTCAAGGAAGATCACACGGTTGGCTATCCAATGCCAAATGGTCAGTCCTAAGAACACACATACAAACAACATTGTAAAGATGAAGGAGGTTGTATTTTTGTATTTATTCATGTAAATATGCACACATACACACAATAACAATTTATGAAAAACTGAGGCCATGAGTTTGAAAGAGGGGAAAAAGGGCTGTAGGAGAGTTTGGAAGAATGAAGGGGAATGGGAAATAGCGTATGTATATAATAATCTAAAAAAATAAAACTACTTTTTAACTCAGTTTGGAATAAAGTGATAGAATTACTGCTAAATTCTCGAGTATATAATTGTGGGCCCCCTCCCCCCATTGCCATTTGTTTCAGACTTAGTTTCAGGACCGGTGTTTCTGCTCAGAGTTAACTTGGGCAACATGTCAGTAAAGAATAAACTAAGTTCGACGCTGAATTGAAGGGTTTGCTAAGTACATGTGTGTGCATTCTTGTATTTGAGACGTTAATGACTACTTCTGCTAGTGCAACATTGTCGGGGAGCATGGGTGGCTTTCACAGTCCTCTTGCATCGCTATAATTAATTCTCACTTGGAACGAGTGTGGCATTCATCACGTTTTAGATGGTGCTCCAGCATACTGTGTCAGAACAGAAGGAAGGCGGTGATTGACAAAATGTTTATGTGACGGATACATTCACCATATAAATACACATTTGATGAACTCGAAAATTGGCTGGCTGTTTGGAACACTGGTGCATATTTTAAAGAACTCACTTCGCAGAAATGCTATTTTCCCACTGCTTATTTCAGTTAGGGCGGGAGTAGTAATATAAAGTTCACATTCCAAAACAAAATCATTTACTTTATTTAGCCATTTCAAACAGCTTGTGTCATGGGATAGCAAGAAGCTTAAGGCCAGGCCACGTAAACTCCAGTAACATGCAAAATGTGGGTTTTATTCCAATCAAGGGAGAAGGCCAAATGGTTTTGTATATCACTGCTATCCTTTGGCACTTGTCATTAAATCTTAGATATGTATACATATTTTAACTACCTTAGTCTTCAGGATTAATAAAGCACACATTCTAATTAAGTGAACTACTTCCTCCTTTGTTTCCAAGCCTAAATTCTTTTTTTTAAGATTTATTTATTATATGTAAGTACACTGTAGCTGTCTTCAGACACACCAGAAGAGGACATCAGAGCTCATTACAGATGGTTGAGAGCTGGGATTTGAACTCAGGACTTTGGAGGAGCAGTCAGCTCTCTTAACCACTGAGCCATCTCTCCAGCCCCCCCCCCCAAGCCTAAATTCTATTTCTGCTCACCCTGGCTTCTAAAGAATTACTTCACTCTGGTTCTACCTTACTCAATACTCAGTTATCTTGTTCCCTAACCTTCAGTCATTCATCGCTAACCAGGGCTGTAATACAATCTCAGAAATAAGAGGCTTGCCGTGATAATTTCTCATGAGGCTTCAGGCTGTTTGAGCCATGTTTCTTTTCTCTCAGTTGAGTATATTATATATCTGCTTATCAGCTAGAGTCTGGTCACATGTTTTATGTGTAGTTGGACTTATTAGAATGTCTGGGCCATGTGTCTTTCAATACCCACCAGCATATCTGGACTTTCTCTTAAGACAATTTAGGCCTGGATAGCAAATATGTTTTCAGGATGTCCTGAGTCCTATATCTTGCATAGGCCCAGGATAATTCTACATTTTATTTGGCCAAAGCAGGTTTCAAGGCTACCTTAGAGTCACAAATGAAGAAATAAACCCAGAGAAAAGAGGTTGAAACTTTCTACTGAAAATCCTCTGATAAAATGATCTGGCTACTATCTAGCATTGTAGAGGACAGAGAAAAAGGAGGGAGGTGATTGGAGAAGGGATGGAGAGAAGAGGGCTTATGAGACATATGAGGAGGGGGGAACTGGGAAAGGGGAAAGCATTTGGAATGTAAACAAAGAATTTAGAAAATAATAATAATAATAAAAAACTTTTAATAAAAAAAAGATCTGGCTAGTGAGGTGTCTCAGTAGCTTAGAGCATGTTTTTGCTCTTGTAGAAGACCCAGGTTTGGTTCCTAGTACCCACACAAGGCAGCTTATAACTGCCTATAACACCAACTCAAGGGAACCCAGCACCATTGCCTGACTTCTGTGAGTACCCACATACATGTGGCATACACACATGTATACAGACAGATTAAAAAAGTAAATAAACTTGAAAAAATATAGGAATTCTCATAGTCATTCAACCATATCTATTCACTATTACTTCAAAAAAAAATAACTTCTCAGGTTTTTTTTCATCGCTCATACTCCTAGAAGCCAAATAATTTTATTGACTAAATTCCTACAGACAGAGAAAGTCAGCAAGTCAAGGAAAGGAATCAAAATATAGAACAGAGATACTTACAGCTTCTGGTTTTTATGCATGACGTCAATGTCAAAAGTTGGTAAATAAAGCCTTTACCAACTAACACTTTCAAAATGAGTCCATGTCCTACTATTGATTCTTGGGATCACAGCCTTGGGTCTCAGAAATATTTGTTAGATGCACATGGTGAATTTTTTGAAACAATCATTATTTTTTAAATTGTTTCATGCTCTCAAGAAGTTATCCATTCACAGATTAGTTCACAGAATTAAGCATATACACAGTACTATATAATATGAATTTTGACGCCAGACAAACACAGATGCAAATTTCATTTCTGAAACTTACTGCTGTGTGGCTTTGGCCACACCACCATGCTATCTTCACACTTTATTACAGACTCATCCTGAGACATTCATGGGGTATTTTATGTAGGGCAAATACATACTAAATATCAATAAAGATTTCCTCAGGCACTAATTCACTTTAACAAAAATGAGTGAAGCTGAAAGAAAGAAAGAAAGAAACCCAGGGAAATTTGGCACAGTGCCTGCCCATCAAATCAAGATTTAGAGGACCTATATTTAAGTTCCTCAAAAAACAATCATGCATTAAAACATGGAATTTAAAAACTTAGCATCTTTGGTAATATTTTCAAACTCATTTTAATGAGTTGTTCTTTATGCATAAGCTGTCAACATATTTCCTTGGATCCAATTATTAAATACCTTCTTTAATTTGCCATAAGAAAAACTCTCCTAAGGCAAATGCAGACCTTTCATCATGTCTGGGAGGAACTGGAGAATTGGCTCAATGATTATGAGCACCCACATTCAATTCTCAGCACCCACAGGCACACACAGTAATCCATACCTCCAGGTTCAGGAGCTCCAATGACCTCTGTAGGCACTGCACACACCTGCTACGTAGACAAAATACCAGGCAAAATACCCATACACATAAAAGAACTATAAATAAATATTTTTAAATGGTCTAGGAAATGTGTATTTTGTACTTTTTTGCATTTTGAGGCTCTCTCACTATCTGTGAGACATGGACTCTCAAGTCCCTTGATAATCCATGACAAAAATATACTGACAATTCAACATGCATAGTTAGATGTATGCATGAATGGAGAATTATTTAGTACTTCCCAAAGATGGTTTGCTATAAGGGAGAAGAAAACTGGTCTTTTCTTTATTCAAAAGATAATTTATTTGCATCTTCTGTACCCAGAAGGCAAAGCCAAATCATTGTTGTATAAATGTAAAAGGTATCTTTCAGCATTTTCCAGAACTCTCAAGACTTCTCTCCCTAGAGTCATAGTTAATTCTTGTTGCTCACAGACATTTTGAGCTGGTTATACCCTCTATTCTATAAGAGGTTTTTTTTCCCATTTATTCCAAATTGTTCATTTACACATTATTTACCTCCTCTCAAGGTCACTGATAGATGGTGCAGCTTCTTGCCTGTAAGCAGACAGAAAATGTGTCCCTGGAGAAATGATGCTTTGGAAACCTCTTTCAGGGTGCTACTTCCCAAAACGAAAATTGGTAAGAAAGGATCAACAATCTTTAATTCTATCAGAAATTTAATCTTGTAATGAGGCCTGGAAATTCCATTTTTGTTAATAGAAAAGCGAATCAGCATGAAATGTAGTGAACAAACCATTTTCACTGGCGGCTAACACAGTCACACCAAGTCATCACAGACTCAGCATAATAAAACTGATTTAATTATATTGAGAGAAGACAGTGGAGATGGACTGACTGTATCAGCACAGTCAGCCAAATACGAAGAAGCCACACAACTCAAACTCACTATTGGGAAAGTAATGTGCTTTCTGGATTGAGCAGAAGTGTTCCTTTCTGGCTATGTTATTATCATGTGTCCAAATAGCAAAATTGTGCATACTGAAAATCATCAGAAAAAAATTAAGTGTTGTGTTCATTTCTTTGAGCCACTTCATTACCCATAGTTTCTTATCTGAGTGGTTTTTATCTCTTAAAACTGAGTACAGTATCAGTCTAATATCCATGATAATGCCAATAGCAAGAAGGAGCTTGAGAATGATTTCATGAGACAGAACCCCATTTTGTTATCACACTTATCAAGGAATCCCATGAGAATGTGTTTGCCTTCCCCTCTATGAGAGGACACAGGAACAACTCTACAACCTGGAGAAAATGCTAGCCCAAGGCACCAAGTGTGTGTCTGCCTTCATCTGAGATTTTGCAACCCTTATTTATAAGCTGAGTTAAACAGTCAGACTGAAATCATTCTTGTGAATTAGACCAAAATACCTGTTTCTTCCAAGCTCCATGGAAATTTATCAAATGTACACAGAACATACACTTTCTTTGTTTTCCTTTTTATTCATTTTGCTGGCAAATTAGTTTTAAAATGGTATATATGCATAGATAGATAGATAGATAGATAGATAGATAGATAGATAGATAGATATAAATGAATGATTAAGTTATTTTCAAATGGAAAAAGAGTACATACCTGAGCTAAGAATAGCCTTCATGGACTTAGTCTCCAGGTCAGAATCTGAATCCTCAGACCAGTATTCCCCATACTCTAATCCAGGCTCCATTATCCAAACTTTTCAGAGTTGACACTACTTTGGGAGACATAGTGTCCAGGATCAGCTCAATAAACCCTAGTTCCTTACTAGCATGGACTGTGTGTCCCCTAGTTTCCCTAAAGATTCGGGTTCTGTGTCTACCAAAATTACAAATCAAACCCTGTGGGCACAGGCTTTAGGATATCTAAACATACAGACTCTAGGATCAAAGTTTCAGGCAAAACAAACAGGTTTAGATTAACAGATACAAATACCAGACAACCCTGAAGATAAGATGTTACCAACCTGATTTAAGAACTCCTGAAAACCCACTCACAGGCTCCTTGAAAGCTGTGGACAAAACCAATCTGCAAAGAATTAAATAAATCCCTACTTTATCAAGTACATGCATATCAGTATATAAGAAATGGAAAGAATGGAAAACCATTACAGCACAGAAAGTGTGTCATAATCTCATAATATGTAATTCCAAAATTCAAATGTCTGCCTCTCAAGAAATAAGTCAATGTAGCTATAGTTTAAAGACTCATGGGCAACTTTAGGATAACAGCGAGACAACTCAATGAAATCAGTGAGCAGAAAATTAACAGAAAGTACCAAGATTACACTGTGAGGGCAGGGTACATATATGAAATGTATGGGCTAGTGCAAACAGTAAATAAGGGGAAATTAACACAGATAGTGTGTGTATGTGTGTGTGTGTGTGTGTGTGTGTGTGTGTACAGACACACATATACATGATATTTGTAATAGAAATTTTGAAAGATGATATGAATAAAATCAAGAGTTGAAATGGAATACCAACAACAGAACTGGTCAAGTAGAAAAAATAAGATTATGACAAGCAACCTCTCTGTTTGTTTGTTTGTTTGTTTGTTTGTTTGTTTGTTTGTTTTCAAGACAGGGTTTCTCTGTATAGTTCTAACTGTCCTAAAACTCACTCTGTAGACCAGGCTGGCCTTGAGCTCAGAAATCCACCTGCCTCTGCCTCCTCCGCCCAAGTGCTGGGAGAAAAGGCGCGAGCCACCACTGCCCACAAGTAAACTTTCTAATGAAATGAAAACGAAGACAGGAGGAATCCTAGAAAACTCACCAAGAGACGGAAATTAAACAACAGCCTTCCACAATGTCAGTGATTCACAGAAACTAAGAGAGAATCTCGAGACAACTACACACAACAGAGGACAAGCTATCAACGGAGACATAACTTTAAAAGAGAATCTCATAACAATAAATGTTCACATCAAAAAGGAAGAAAAATTTAATCAATTTAATCTTATCCCACCAGAAATTAGTAAAAAGAACACACACTAAATTTGCAATTAGTAGACAGAATAAAAATAGTAAAGATTAGAGCAGAAATAAATGAGAGACCCGAAAATAAAAATAATTGTCGCTATTTTCTGAAATGATAAAACATATACAAATCGCTAACTAAAGTAAAAAAGGATACAATAAGAGGCCATGAATTTGAGGAGTCAGGAAGGCATGAAATTGAGGGAGGGATCATTTTATAACTGCATTCTAAGTGAGTATCCTGTACATACAGAGTATACCATTTACAGCATAGAGAAGTGTGCTCCTCATTAAAGAAGATTCTTCATGCAGCAGATGAAGACCACCACAAAAACCTACAACTGCTCAAAATGCAGAGAATGACTGATCACAGAGTATCCGGTACCACTGGATACATCTATAACACAACTCCTGTACCTAAGTCCCAGGGAACATTATGAGACATGGAAGGAAATTTTGTAAGAGCCAGAGGACCAGGAAATGTTCTCTAAGATCATGTCTCCTACAAGTGAGTCGGAAGCTATACTCACAATGCCTCAACACCATGGCTACCTAAACAAGATCAGAACAATGACAGCCCCAATAGGCATGCTAATGTGGAAGCGGGAGATCTCACTGGTCCCCACCCCAAGACGATGCGCTATAGGCAGCTAATGACTGCAGAGAGAAAAAAAATGTCTTCCCCAGATATGAGCACTCTAGTTGGTTATATAATACTAAGAGGTCAGCCCCAAAATTATGTACATATAAGCAACAGTAAATGGATTCAGCAGGTTTTATTAATATATTTATGCATGAATGCATGCATATGATGCAACAATAATCAAAGAAAAAGAAGCCATGAATTTGAGGAAGGGTAAGGGAGGAGTTAAGGGAAGAATTTTAGGAAGAAAGGAAAAGGGAAAAATGATGTAACCATATTTTAATTAAAATTTTAAAAATGGGAAACAGCCTGGATAGACACTACTTGAAAGAAGGTATAAAGATGGACAATAACTTACAAAACAATGTATGACCAGCAGAAGAGACAGATCAGCAAAGGAACAGAACTGGCCCCCAAGACTGACAATCTGAGTTCAATTAGCAGAAGACACGTGGTTAGAAAGGAGGGACCTCTGCTATACCTCTCCTGGGCATATACCCAAAGGATTCCCCGGCATGCAATAAAGACACATGCTCCATTATGTTCATAGCAGCCTTATTTATAATAGCCAGAAGCTGGAAAGAACCCAGATGCCCCTCAAAGGAGGAATGGATACAGAAAATGTGGTTATTTACACAATGGAATACTACTCAGCAATTAGAAACAATGAATTCACAAAATTTTTAGGCAAATGGTTTGATCTGAAAAATATCATCCTAAGTGAGGTAACCCAATCACAAAAGAATACACATGGAATGTAATCTCTGATAAGTGGATATTAATTAGCCCAGAAACCCTGAATACCCAAGGCACAAACCTCATAACAAATGACTCCCATGAAGAAGTATGGAGAGGGTCCTGATCCTGGAAAGGATTGATCTAGCATTGGAGGGGAATATAAGGACAGAGAAAAAGGATGGAGGTGATTGGAGAATGGATGTAGAGAAGAAGGTTTATGGGACATATGAGGAGGGGGAATCCGGGAAAGGGCAAATCATTTGGAATGTAAACAAAGAATATAGAAAATAAAAATATTAAAAAAAAAACAAAAAGAAAGAAAGGAGGGAACTGACACTGTCCCCTGGCCTCCAGACCCATGCAACAAAAGTAATAATTCTTCACAATAAATGGTCTTAAAATTGTTTGATATCACCTACCAGAGAAATGCAAATGAAACCCTATTAATGTGGCTGGTATTGAAGGAGAAGTAAGAGATGGAAAAAAGGAAATGCACACACTCACACACATACACGGATGGTACAAATGAAAATTAGAATAGTACTTATGGAAAAGAATGCAGTGTTCCCTTTAAAAATTAAAAGTAGAAGTAAAACAGTAATTGCACTTACGGCAAATAACAAAATAGAGGTGTGTCCAACCTGCATACCCATGTTTACTGAGGCACTATTGATGATAGACAAAATACGGAATCAACTGATATGTCCATCAACAAAGGACTGGATAAAGAAAATGTGGAGGGGCTAGAGAGATGGCTCAGTGGTTAAGAGGATGTACTGTTCTTCCAAAGGTACTGAGTTCAATTCCCAGCAACTACATGGTGGCTCACAACTATCTATAATGGTATCTGATGCCCTCTTCTGGTGTGTCTGAAGATACTACAGTGTACTCGCATACATACATAAAATCTAAGAAAGAAAAAAGAGAGAGGAAGGAAGGAAGGAAGAAAGGAAGGAAGGAAGGAAGGAAGGAAGGAAGGAAGGAAGGAAGGAAGGAAGGAAGGAAGGAAGGAAGGAAGGAAGAAAAGAAAGAAAGAGAAAGAGGCTAGTCAGCCTTTAGAAATAGGGAAACCATGTCATACATGACAACATAGATGATGATGATGTACCTGGAAGATATTTTGGTGGTGGACAAGCCAGCATACAAGGGCAAACATTATCTAATTTCACAATTGCAAAGTCTTCCCAAAAATTCATATAAAAGGTACTAGAATGGTGGGTGGTTATTATGATACAAAGTATCAGACAAGAGGAATAAATTCAAGAGATCTACCACTATATCCCTGAAAATCATTGATACATCTTAATATTCTCACCATACAAAACTATAAGCATGTGAGCTAATCAATGTGATCATATCCCACAATATCTGATGTCTTTCAAAGTATGATGTGGTATGTGGCAATTTTTGTCAATTTAAGAAAATAATAAAATACATAGAAATGAGAAAGGCGGGAAGTGTCAGTCCAGCAAGGACTCTATCAGAACCAGAAAACATGAGACCCACTCCAAGTTAGTTACCATGATACCAAAACTGCTAGTGGTCCTTCAGGGCCTACCATTTTCTTATGTATAGGATAAGAAGTCTGGCTGCATTGCTAATAATGTCCTTCCCAGGACTAAATTTCTAGAGTCTACCATTTACAAAGAATGCACAGGCTACCTAAACTATAGCTTGGATGAACCAAAGCAAAGCCTAACTTTTTAAAGGTCTGTTGTCTATTTATTTGTTTGTTTGTTTGTTCATTTGTTTGTTTATTACTGTTTCTTGAAAATAGAATACAGGGCTGGAGAGATGGCTCATCAGTTAAGAGCACTGGCTGCTCTTTCAAAGGTCCTGAGTTCAAATCCCAGCAACCACATGGTGGCTCACAACCATCCATAATGAGATCTGATGCCCTCTTCTGGAGTGTCTGAAGACAGCTACAGTGTACTTACATATAATAATAAATAAATCTTTAAAAAAGAAAAAAGAAAAGAAAGACAATAGAATACGATTACATCATTTCCCTTTCTCCTTTCCTCCCCCTACCCTTTCTGTGCGCTGCCGCCCCCTTGCTTACTCACAAATTCCTGGCCCCTGTGTGTGTGACAACATTTCTTTAAAAAGATGTTTAGTGTTTAAGTTATTTTAAATACAGTGCATGCATAGAAATAAGACGACAGACGAAACTATACAGCTATATATATCCACAGCTCCTTCAAGAACCACTAGCAATTTGTTTTACAAACAGATATTGACACAGAAGTGTACACCAAAGGCGTTCTACTCACCACCCAAGCTCTCACTCCCCACCCTTTAACTTGACCTGGATGAGACAAGATATGTGTAAACTGATCACCGTGCTTTGTCCTCTGCAGGTTTATACACTATGTTACCATAAGCAATATTACTTTACCCTTGGACTTCCATGGAATTAATGAAGCGTTGCAATAGCCAATCGTAACTTGTGTTTACAGTCTGGTGTCCTGTCAGGCTTATAATTATTTTTTTAAGACAGATCTACTGGTTTAGTAAACACCTTCATTATGTTATTCTCAGAGCCAGAGAAGCTGTTCTTTATGCAAAGCTTGTCATGTTCCTGTAACTTCCTTCTTGGCCACCGCTTGTAGTAAACATCCTTTTTGCTCCATTTTAATAGAGCTGCCCACTGAAGGTCATTTATTAGGTAATCACTTGTCTGTGAAAATCCTAATTACTCTATGTTTGTCAAAGGGAGGAAACAGCATTTCATTTGAATGCAGGATGAGAAGCAGCCACAGATACAGATCTCGGGAGAACTGGAAACTTTGTTAAATTGGGGGATTCAAAAAAAAATCTTAAACAGGCTACAGTTGGGGAGTTTAAAAGAACTGATACACTATCAACTATAATGAAGATAAAAACACAGAGTTTATGGTGTTATCAATTCGGAGTTAAAGTAAAAGAAAATTGATTTGTGAACGCTGCAGGGAGGCTGGTTTTTCCTATGGAGTCTTAGTGCCCCCTGCTGATCCTGGAGAAATGTGCTATTAGTTTCCCGCGCCCGCCCCCCATTCATGTTGGTTCTTGTTATTCTTCCTAGAGGAGCATTTTTATTTTAATGAAACAGGGGGCTTTTTCTATGGGACACTCTGCCTCAGAAGTACCATGACATGATAGTGTCTTCACCTTTCCACCATGGCTAGAGGAGGGTCTTGTGAAGCCCTGTCCCTTTCTGTGGAGTTTGTGACTATTAGTGGTTGTTAGTGGTTAGTTGTTGTCAGTGGCTGTTTGTGATTGTTAGTAGTTCCTGGAAGAAGGGCTGTCTTATTCTGTAATGGTATAGCCACCATTATGGACAGTTTATGGACATACACGGCAGAGCAGACACCAAGATAACAACACATCACTGAAGATGACTCGCTAAATATGTCAGTTGGGATGATTATGTAGTCACTATCCATTCTTCATCTGGGAGGGGCTTATTGCTATTGCCATGTGAGGACTGAGGGAGGTGGGACTTTGAGAGCTTATGTCAATTACCCTAATTTGCTCTGCACAACCATTTACAGCAGATATTTCTACAAACTGAATGGAAGAAATGCATTTTCCACGTCTACTCCTTAATTCCGTCAGGTTATTTCAAAGTAAATCAAAGACAGTTGTATAGTTTTCCATTTCCCACTCAAGTAATACTTCCTTTGTTCTTTTTTAATCTAGTAAGCTTGACTATTTAACTGTGGGTTTGATAGTCACAGTCTTTTCACCTGTTAATCACATGTAATGTGATGATGTGAACTCTCGGATCCTTGTTGACCTACTCTGTGCAGTTATGAAGCAATTGACCTGTGAGCGCGCTTTTCAGAGGCCAGAGAGCATGACCATCACACCTCAGCAACTCCCATTAAGGCTCTCGCTTGCCTAGTTGCTGTCTGTCTACCCCAATGCCTCCATGGGGAAGGACCAGACAACCAGAGGAACTTTCTGTGCTCTAGAACTCACTGGAAATATTCAAACTAGCCAGTCCTAAACCTTATTGTCCTGCCTTGCTCATATCTGACCTAAAAAATTTTATATTCAAAACATTTCTCACAGAGCATCTTCTGCCTCTATCTCCTGACCCACCCCGTGTGACAAACCTGTGGAAACTGGATGAGAAAAATGATAAATTATTGGTCCCATCAAGCCCATACACAATTAAAAAGCCTTTCACACATGCAATAAGCCTTCCTCGTGAACTCAAAGCAATAAATGGCAGTTAACGTAATTAAGAATCTTCTTTGAGCTCTAATAAATGTCTATCAAATGCTGTTTCCTCAAACCACTGTACCCACACAGCTTCTGAGCCATGGCAACCTCAAGCAGTTCATTCAAACGAGGCTGTTGTGGTTCAGCAATGTTATGATGTTGCCAAGGTAGAAAAGGCAAGAAGTCTATCAATCCAGGGTGTTACAGGGTTGAGAAAGGGGAAATTCAGACATTTCATTCTGTGTCTGTGTGCCTGGATGGTTTTGATATATCACATCAGGGTTTCCATTACTAAGGATCAAAAAAGCACCATAAATACACGGTAGAATCCTACTGCTAAAGACATCACACATTGTGTGTGTGTGTGTGTGTGTGTGTGTGTGTGTGTGTGTGTGTGTGTGCAGGATATAAGAAATCAATCTCAAACTGGCCAGGAGACTTCTTCCCTGTCTGATAACTTTCATAATGCCAGAAGGCGTTGTGCAGGCTGCTGGGTGAGAAAGATGCCAATGGTTTTTTCTAGCACTGAACCCTGTATGATGCGGTACTCATAAACCAGGTTTGTTATACTTACTCGAACAGTGGTGGCAGGACTATCATGGGTAGCTGACTGCTTTCTGATTAGATTTGAGACTTACTCCACATGAAAAAAACCCATTCCTGGTACTATAATTATGGTCAACATTTTATGGCTAGGGAGATGATAGGTTCTAGGATAAGACTTGCTATTTTTATATTGCTAAATGCCCTTATTATCAAAGTGCCTTCTATTTTTATTTTTATTTTTATTTATTTTTGGATTTTTGAGACATTGTTTCTCTGTACAGCTGGCTGTCCTGGAACTCACTCTGTAGAACAGGCTGGCCTTGAACTCAAAAATCCACCTGCCTCTGCGTCCCAAGTGCTGGGATTAAAGGTATGCGCCACCACTGCCCAACTCAAAGTGCCTTCTAAATATTTATACCCACAGACATGGGCTGAGTTCAACCTTGGTCAGAGAAGCTTCTTTTGCAGTGGACATCAATAAATCGAGAGATTCATGACTAATCACAGTGCTATGAATAAGATACTGAAGGCTCAGCACTAAATGGGTTGTCTATTTTAGTCTTCTACCCAACCACAGTTCAAAAACCATCAGAGAAGAAAAGGGAGGATGAATAAAAGATCTGTAGGACAGAGAGAAATGCTTTGAAGAGTTTTCTTCTAGATATGTTATAACTATCCTAATCATGAATTCACAATAGCTGTGGTTGCCTGCACAAGACCAACAGAAGATCAGGGAGCCAAAATTTCAGCATAGATTGGTATATGATCTCCATGTGCCACCCTCTGCTAAGGAATTATTGACAATGGATAGTTTCTATGAAAAGGAGAATCCTTTTTTTTCTTTAGGTTGTAGCCTCTGTCCCATGTTCCATGTTCCAGTGGATGGTCCCACATCCATTAACATATGAGCAGAACTAAATAGACTTAGTGGGCTATTTATTTAAAATACAGAGCAAGGAGTTGGAAGGGTATGAGCATGTTTGAAAGTTATGGGGCAGTTAAAGAGAGAAAAGGGGTAGATATGATCATATTTAATTGTACAAAATTATCAAAAATACAGAAAAATTTAAAGGTATAATAGAAATTTTCCTACCCAGATCAGTTCATTTAATACTCCCTAGCACAGTGTTGGATTAGCTAGCTTCTTTTCTTAGATGTGAAATTAAAGGCAGAGATATAAGGCTTCTGTGTCATTTCTGGAAACTTTGTTTGCACTTTGCATATTACAATTTATCCTCTAAACCCTAAATAACTCAAACTTTTGAACCAAAACTGCTATATGATGTGAGGTAACTCAAGGATTAAAATATTTGAAGTTATGTGTTCATTTATTTTTGATGATAAATATTAGAATTTCAGTTAGTCTTTGTCAAGAAATCCAGGTTCAATTGTCAGCTCAAACTGATGTCAAAAGTCGGTAGGCAATGGTCCTCCTTCAGTATTCATAAGTGTCATTTTCCACACCCCAATATCATCACCATGGTTATACTCACTGCATCATATGTTCCTGCCCAGACTCCACAACTAAGATTCAGCCAGGAACTGAGATTCCTTCAGTTCAGAATGGATAACCATGTAATATAATATAAGATTATATAATACAATATAGCATAATATAATTAATATAATACATAGCATAATATAAGATCAAATTTGAATTTCAGATAAACCACACTTGATGTTTAAAATCAATATCCCCCTACAACATTTAGGTTGGATTTAAATGATGCTACTCAATACTTACTGGAAATAAAATTTTACCTTTTGTATTGTGTTTTACCTGTTAACCTGAGCCCAGAAGTCTTCTAAAGGACCTGAATGTCTTCTCTGTATTCATCAGGAGGTGAATGTGCCAAAGACAATGACTGGACCTCATTTCTCGCACATCTGCTAATATATAAAAATGCTACAAGGCTCCTGTGGCCTATATGGGCAGCTCCTTTCACTGAACCAGCTGGGGAACAAAGGTAGGAAAAAGAGAGAAGATGCGGTCATTTCTTTCTTTCTTTTTTTAATTGAATATATTCCTCATTTACATTTCAAATGCTAAAACCTTTCCCGGTTTCCCCCCTTCCTGAAAACCCTCAACCCCTCCTCCCAACCCCTGCCTCCAAGAAAATGCACCTCCATCCAATCCACTCCCACCACCCTGCCTCAATTTCCCCACACTGGGGCATCTACTCAGCCTTCACAGGACCAAGGACCTCTCCTCCCACCAATGCCAGACAAGGCATTCCTCTGCCACACTTTTGGCTGGAACCATGTGTACCCCTTGGCTGATGGTTTTGTTCTTGGGAGTCCTTGGGCATCTGGTGAGCCTGTTTGGTTGTCTCTGGAGGGGCCCTGCCAGAGTCTTACGCATACAAAGGCAGATGCTAGCAGCCAACCATGGGACTGAGGGCGGGGTCCCCAATGGAGGAGTTGGAGGGTGGACTGGAGGAGCTGAAGGGGTTTACAGCTCCATAGGAAGAACAACAATGTCGGTCATTTACTTCTATCTCATCCTGCCTCTCAGAAAGCTGCACTGGATTTCAGGTTTGGCATGTGATGCCTTTCCAATATCAGTGTTCGAAGATAAAAGGAAACTACCATAGAACAAAAGATGTAAAGATGGCTGTGCTGAAATAAACCCCTACACACTAACGTGCGTATAAGAACGGAATTGATTTCATTGTATATAGTTCTCTAATTTTACATATTATTTTATAATAATAAACAATTATTTTTGGAAAAACGGAGTGTCTGTTTGAGACTGCTGAGGCAGGCTTATGTTCTCCCTCACCAAATGTCTACATTGTTCCTATGGTGGCTTTGAAGCCAATTGCTGTTTTAGACCCAGAGTATATTACAATTCCCTGGCCACAGCAGATATGGAAGTCACTCCTTTTGTCAGTGTTTTCCCCTGGGAATAATTCATTTTTAAAGAAACTATAATTTATTTATCAAAATCCAGACTGCTATTGTTGCATGTTACTTGCAAATATTTTATGATTTTTCCCCCCTTAACTCTAAAACTCATAACTTGGTCCAGTGAGGGTGAAAACTTTTACTGGAAGATGAAAATGACAAGGACCATCTCAAACCGAACATTCAAAAGAGCTCTGACTTAGAGGAATATTGGTGGTTTGGTAACATCCATCTGTATGTATTTCCAAAACAGCAAATATCACATTGTTCTACTTGCCAAAATGTCATAAATTTAATGCCGGCTTCAAAACTACCATCAAGGCTGGCTGTGAAATTTCTTTTGACTTGAGTGTGAGAACAGTATTACATGCTTTCTTTTGTGCAAGAACTGCTATTATTAAAGCAATTTAAATCAATGTCAGTTTTTCTGGGCCAGTCTTAGACTCAGGATGCCTGATTACAGACTCAGAACTAGATGAGCCAATGAAGATACTTAAAGGTGTGCGGAAGGGAGGATTCAGAGCATCCTTTAACCGACCCTTCAACGCCTGCTTTTTATCATGCCCAGCCAAGAGTAATCTTGGTCTAGCATTGTTCCATACAAGCAGATCAACATGGCAATGGCATTATTTGCTATAAGGGAAATTAAATAAAAATTAATAATAATCAGAAAGTCTAACACTAAGAAGCAGATAGCAGAGATTCAGTAGAAACTCCATCATCACAAAAAATTTATGAGCGGGAGGAGGAAATGCCCTGTGGAATGGCTCGCATGCTGGGACGCAGAGAACTCAATGTTATGTGCACAGTGTGACCTTGGCCTTTGCTTTCTCCGCTGTAGTTCCACGATGCTCTCATCACCAGACAACTCTCATCTTGCGAGTTGACGATCCCTCAGTAGATAACTGGAAAATGATCTACAGTTCTGCTTCTGATATGTTTTAAGCTTTATATGCTTATCATAATACTTTGTTTCTGATCATATTTAAGGTTGGGATAATTTGTATTAATATGGATGAGTTTATAAAGTTTAAGTCAAGAAGGGATATGCTAAATTAAACATAAGTAAAACCGTACTAAGGCACATCACGATTAGTCAGTTGAATAAAAACAATTTTGGTTGCGGAAAGAGAAAGTGGTCCGTTAGAGGCCAAGGATGACTCAGTAATGGGGGAGTATAGAACCCAAGAACAAGCAGGCTGAGATCTTCAAATTGCTAATAAGAAAGCCCATGTCAACCAGATATATGTGTCTGGTAAGTTCACATTTCAGAATAAAGATAGAGCTTAGCACTGAGAACCCTCCAACAGAAACATAAGTGACCTCAGAGCATTCTGCTAACAGAAGCAAGCCAGAAGCAGAAAAATAAACACCACAGGCTCTTACTGGGTGTGGAAACCAAAATACTCAAACAAATACGCACCAGAGTTCACAACTTTTAAGTTCCTCTTTTATCATATAATAAAAACAAAAACAAAAACAAAAAACACAATAAATCAATCCCAGCACCTGGGAAGCAGAGGCAGTCAAAACTCTGAGTTCAAGGCCAGCCTGGTCTAAAGAGTAAGTTCCAGAAAAGCCAAGGCTAGAGAGAAAAGTCCTGTTTTGAAAAAACAAAACAACATGCAAAAAAAATAAAAATAAAAAAAACAGCAAAATACTATAAATTAGAAAAGCTTAAGAGATATGAATAGCTCTAAAAAAGAACACTGATCTCTATGTTTGTGATAAAAATTGTAATTTTCAGGAAGCAGGATGCTGTATCAAAATCAAGTGGGCAATTGCCTATTTCGATTCAAGTATTTCAAGAGCTTATAGGGCATATTCAAGAACTGGAGACTGCTCAATAGAAAGGAACAAGATGATTCATTGACAGATCAGAAAGCAGACAGGAACATGGGCTCTAAGGTTAGATAGACTTAATAAAAACCTAGTGTCGTTGCCTGCAGTTTAGTACTTAATCTCTCACAATACTTGCCTTTCTCTTCTGAAAATTGTTGATAATGATAGCATATGTCTCATTGGGCTAAGCAAGATATTAGCATCAGAGTATTAGCCCTGTTAGTGTATCTTTTTCAAAAGCAAGAACTAAATGTGTCCTCTATCGCTGTAAATAAATACATTTTGACTTGGAAAATGCAGATCAAGTCAACCTGTGATGATCACAAGAAGCCTTTGAACACGGCTGAAGTCCCTGGAGATTTATCCTGCAAAGCTACCAAGATAAGATAGAAAAGTTCAAATCGCTACACCAGAGTTGAGCTCCCTATGGTTCAGGAATCTTTGCCTGCAAATACATATGCCTGAGTAAAGTTTTCAATTTGTTCCTTTTTGAAATTCATAGTTTCCCCTCCATTGCACCCAAACATTTCCTATTGCCTTCTGTAGGTTGACAAAGAATATTGATTTTGATGGTGAGAGATTTCTCTCCAGAGAGGCCAGAGGAGTTTATGCTTTTTTTTTTCCCTTTTCTTAATAATGTCTGCTTTAGATGTCATTTAATCTGTTTGGTTTGCTGGTTGTTAGATGTATAGATAGATAGTAGGAAAGAAAAAACTTAAAAGACTGACACGAATTGGGACTACCTGCTTCCTAGTGGAATTCAAGTTTAAAGTAATTCCTCTCTTCATTTGCCTTGACTTTCAACCTCAACAAGTCCAGCTTTAAAATAACTTATCCACGGTCTGACTTTTCAATAAATACTTTGCAATAAATTATTCAGAACTAATAACATGTAGCATTAAGAGTGACCTATAACTTAGATACGTTTGTTATTGATACTAACCACAAAATCTTCTTAATTGAGATAAAATTTAGAGTACATTTTCCTGTTTAGCATCTTTTTATTATGATAGGCTCATTGAAGAAAGATATTGGATTTCCACTCTCACGGGGTTGTTAGATTGAGAGCAGTCTCTTAAAAGTTGCCTTCAAACCATAAGAAAAGGGTGCTATGAATAAATATTTTCTTTACATTTGTTTAACAAAATTTCAAACACAGAGACATGATTCTTTTCATTCCGTGAGAACACAGTACAAGAAATTTTCACCCCATGAACTAGAAAACGTTGACTAATCATAAAGGAGTTTGCCATGACGGCTCAGTTCCCAACTTAAAGCGTGAGGGGAACAGCTGAGGCCGGGAACATCCTCCCTGGAACCAACTGTGAACATGTACTGTACATGCCTTCACAGAAATGGCCGTGGAAAGACGAGGTTTGATCGCACATGCGCACAGACAGAAGTCTGTACGAAATGTTCCCTGTGGTTATTTTTCTTCTTCTGTTTACTATAAATAATTTTAAGACTGTTTGCTTCTTTCTGAATGCCAGCACCTAAACCATAATCAATATTTGTAAAATGGAGAGGGAGGGGAACACAGTCCCTGAATGTCATAGGTAATGACAAAGACCTATCAGCGAAGAGGATGCTTCTGACCCTCATTGACTCAGGATTCTCTGTTAAAACATCCTTTGAGATCACGCTGAGACTCTAGCCTGATCAACTTTACCAACTCAAGACTACTATTTCTATATAGTTTCTCCCACATGTTAATCATAAGCCGGAGAGTAAACCTGAATGTATATCTCAGCATTTATATTTAATTTTAGTATATAATGCATTTTAACATTAATTTATGTTTATTGCCATTAGTATATTAAAGAAAGCAAAAATGGCTTTAGTTTGTCAGCGAATTTCAGTTCTTCCTAAGTGAAAAGGGTGTCAAATACCCATGTCAAATTCCTTAAAAATAGAAGTCTCATCACCCTGTGCCAGTAATGTACTTTACTGCTGGGTTTCACAGCCTAAAATGATTAGCAGCTTACCAAGAACTGTGAGAAATATTTAAAAGAACTAGGAAAAAAGGGAAGCAGGATGCAGCGAGAAAGTCCTATGAAGAACAGTGAATTATACTTCGGAACTTCGCATCACAGAGCCCACAAAGTGTGTGTGTGGGGGGAACCCAGGACTTTTCCTCCCAGCTCAGTGAGAGGGGTACTTTATCAAACGTTTCAGGAAGCAAGGCATCCTGCTGGTCTTATTTTGTTAAACAAGGAACAAAGCACATTTCTTCATTAGCAAGAATGCATAAAAGCCAAGGATGCTTAACACAGAAATCAACTGAAAAAAATTATAATTGCTGTATCTGGCCATGCTAAAAAAGTCACTGTCTATAATTAACATAGAGTTGAAAGACAACTGGCAGAAATATGACTAAAACTGCATGCCAATGTGATTATGTATTTGATTCTCCAATAACCGTAATATCGTGATATTCTAGTCACCGAACAGCACATCTTGCTCTTTATATAGTAACATGGTAATTGTGGGGGAAATGACTTCTGGGAGTTTTAAGAATTCTCTGAATCGTGCAGTCAATCTAAGTTACTTTTCCTGTTTGGATGCACTGTGTGAAATCCGTATTCAATCACTACTTTATTAAGCTAGATTGCAAATGTGAGTTTAAACAAGAACATGGACAGCCTCTGTTTTTCCTGAGGAGATGAAGGGTTTTAGGAAGCCTTATTTGAAGCCCTGTCTTCCTGATGGAGGTAGGCTCTATAAGCCCCCTCTCCCTACTGTCAGGCATTTTATTTAAGGTCCCTCCCTTTTAATTAGTCCTGTGAGCCTCTCATCTCCCAGGTCTCTGGTGCATTCTGGAGGGTCCCCCCAACCTCTTATCTCCTGAGGTGGCCTATTTCCATTCTTCCTGCTGCCCCTTGGGGCTTCAGTCCTTTTCCCTTCCCCCACCCCCCACTCCCATGTCAGATCAGGTTCCCCTCTTCCCCTTCTCCCCCCTCTCCCCTGCCTCACCTATTTCCCTCCCAGGTCCCTCCCTCTCTCCCCACTTGTAATTGCTTTCTTCTCCCTACCAATTGTGACTAAGGTGTCCTCACTTGGGCACTTCAGTTTATTGACCATTTTGACTTCTGTGGACTATATCTCAGGTAACTGATGGGTCTGTGTTTATCCAGAGATGATGCACCTAACCCTCAAGAGGCTGGAGGCCCCAGGGAGTTTAGAGGTAAGTGAGTGGAGTGGAGGGTAGGGATATCCATGTGGAGGCAGGGGGAGGGGAGGAGGTACAGTTATGTGGAACAGTCGGAGGGTGGACAGGGATTGGCGGGATGGGGAATACAATATGAAGTGTATAAAAATAATTAATATATTTTTTAAAAAGCTTCAGATCATACCTGAGAGTCTGCAGTGATGACATTGTGGGTCTCAGAGACAAATCAGATTGATACATGTGACCAAAACTGCCCAACTGGTCACATGGCTCCTGCCCCTTCCCAGTTCTACCCTCATGGGGCTGAAGCCCCACGTGAGAGTCCTTCTCTTATTTATGAGTGCTTATCTCTACCATATAATACACACAAATAAAGAATAAAGCAATAAAGTGACTAAGGCATGATTTATTCATTAGCAGGACTGATGATGCAGTGTTGTGGTTTGAAAATATAAGGCAGTGAATGCGCACAAATTGTGGAATTATCCCTGACTTGCAAAATGAAATGGATAGTATTGATGGATTTCCGTATATTGAACCATCCCTGCATCCCTGGCATGAAGCCTACTTGATCATGGTGGATGATCGGTTTGATGTGTTCTTGGATTCGGTTGGCAAGAATTTTATTAAGTATTTTTGCATCAATATTCGTAAGAGAAATTGGCCTGAAGTTCTCTTTCTTTGTTGGATCTTTGTGTGGTTTTGGTATCAGCATAATTGTGGCTTCATAGAACGAGTTGGGTAGAGTTCCTTCTGTTTCTATTTTGTGGAATAATTTGAAGAGTATTGGTGTTAAGTCTTCTATGAAGGTCTGATAGAATTCTGCACTGAAGCCATCTGGTCCTGTGCTTTTTTTTGGTTGGGATACTTTCTATGATCCTTTTTATTTCTTTAGGTGTTATGGGACTGTTTAGTTGATCTATTTGATCCTGATTTAGTTTTGGTGTTGGATATCTGTCTAGGAAACTGTCCATTTCCTCCAGATTCTCCAGTTGTGTTGAGTATAGGCTTTTGTAGTAGGATCTAATGATTTTTTGAATTTCCTCAGTTTCTGTTGTTATATCTCCCTTTTCATTTCTAAGTTTGTTAATCTGGATACTGTCTCTGTGCCCTTTGGTTAGTCTGGCTAAGGGTTTATCTATCTTGTTGATTTTCTCAAAGAACCAGCTCCTGGTTTTGTTGATTCTTTGTATGGTTCTCTTTGTTTCTACTTGATTGATTTCAGCCCTGAGTTTGATGATTTCCTGCCTTCTACTCCTCCTGTGTGAAATAGCTTCTTTTTGTTCCAGGGCTTTCAGGTGTGTCATTAAGCTGTTAGTGTATGCTCTCTCCATTTTCTTTTTGGAGGCACTCAGGGCTATGAGTTTTCCTCTTAGCACTGCTTTCATTGTGTCCCATAGATTTGGGTATGTTGTGTCTTCATTTTCATTAAGTTCTAAAAAGTCTTTAATTTCTTTCTTTATTTCTTCCTTGACCAAGGTATCATTGAGTAGAATATTGTTCAGTTTCCACGTGTATGTGAGTTTTCTGTTGTTTTTGTTGCTATTGAAGACCACTTTTACTCCATAGTGATCTGATAGGAGGCATGGGATTAGTTCGAAATGAGAAAATACCATTTTTTAGAGATCTTCCAAGACATTGCCCAAAGATTTCCCCTTCTACCATTTCTGCAAACTGTGAGAGACTTCAAGAATGTGAACGATGCGGACAAGAAACAAGGTTGGGAAGAGGAAAGTAGGTTCTATGTCCTCAGTGCTGTAAAATCTTCATCATCCCCTGGTTTGGATCTTTCAATGACTCCAGTGCAGCAGTGTTTAGAGATGGACCTTTGGGACATGAGTGGATCGTGAAGGTTCCGATCTTGTGACTGGATTTATCCACTTATTTAACATTCATGTTCTTTGAGGATAAGTTTTCTTATGAGTTGTCTCTTTGCTTCCTGTCTCACTTGGATGGGTAGCCTTGTCTATCACACATTCCTGATTGGATGATGCTCTGCTCCACTGTGGGCCTACAAGTCATTGTGCCAATAGGTAAAATGTCTGAAACCATGAGCCAAAATAAATCTACTTTCCTTGTAGTTGATATATGAAGATAGATTGCCCGAAAAGTGTGGAGCAAAGACATACACAAATCTGAAGTCCTAAGAAGTAGACTGGGGCAATTTCCACTGAATTTGGCTGTTTCTCCTACTCCCACAGTTTTCCTCTTTGCTTTCTCTAATTTTTGCCCTGGCCTCATTTCTTCTGCTCAAAAAAATCTCTTACTGCCTCTTCAAAGATTACGTACCATGTTGAAAAACAGGACTCAACTCAGACACAAGGTCAATATGCGCTGGAAGTGAGGAAGCTTCAGTGCCTGGGTAAAGTATTACAAAGGCTCTGCTGAACTCATAGGATGAAAAGTGCTCTCACCTATTGGACATACAGACAAGTTCAAATCTAGCAAAAACCAAAGGTTAAGGGGCAGTACCCAGAAACAGAAAATTCCATCCAGTTAGGCCAGTATCAAACTATTTCATGTCATAACTGCAACTATCAATAACTCTACAAGGAACTCCAGTCACAGATTCCAGGAATGGACACAGAGAACAGCATCGCAATCACAAGGCCTTACAGTTCTAAACATTTCCATTCGTAGTAACTTGGTTTTCTAATCTTTTCTAAATTGTGGTTCCGCATTTGCTTTGGGATGACATATGAGCAATTTCTAAATTCATGATCTCCTTATTTCATTCCTTGTCCAGTCTAGAATTTCAAATAAATAATAAACATGGATATGGACCAGTCGTATTTTTTTTCAGTTTAACAAGGTTAATACTACCGATCCTGATGGCAAAGTTGCTGAATATTGCCTTCCTTCCTTCCTTCCTTTCTTCCTTCCTTCCTTCCTTCCTTCTTTCCTTCCTTCCTTCCTTCCTTCCTTCCTTCCTTCCTTCCTTTCTTCCTTCCTTCCTTCCAGATTTTACTCCCATGAAGCAGGTCAACAGGCACATGCACTCTGTGGCCTTTTACTCACAGATAATCTGACCTAGTCTCTTTTTTTCCCCTGGCAACAGCACATATTAAATAAAACGTGAGGCAAAAAACGTTATTTTGTACTAACCTCCTTGACCTCCATAGACAGAATCAAGCCAGAGAAGGCACTCCTTAAAGACATCTTGTCATCCACCACTCAGCTTTGGAAGAGGGAAAAAGGTTTATAAATGGAGATTTAGAGCAACCAAAGGAATAGAGGTTACATTTACCTGAGCCAACTTTGAAAGATCTCTCTTTTTTTTAACCCATTAACTGCTGACATGATGAAGAAGTCTCCTCAAACTCATTGTTAATTTACCAATCTGCTTGTGTTCTCTGTTTCTGCTTTCTTGAATTCTTTCCTTCTTAGAAAACAAAACTGAAGCTCAGTTCACTGGAACATTCAATTTTTTTTTTTTTTTGTAGAATAAGGTATTGCTTAATTTGATCATTTCAAAGAAAAGCCAATAAGATGCTTTTAACTAAATGTATTGTTATTTGTGTCTTTTGACATCTGTGATGTACTAAAATAATAAATGCATTGTTTGAACCATAATATATTTGAAGATACAAAGAAAACAAGAGATGATAAAAATCTTCGTCAGGGGTCCTGTTCATTATGAAAATAGCAGCCACTATGTGGAGGATGTGATTTCCATGCAAATGTGTATGTAGAATCTGAAACACGATGAATTGCTAAGACAAGGTTTGGTGATTTGGGGCCTTGCAATTACTATTGGATATGTAAATATCTATTGACCAGAGGCCTGATTGGGAATGAAGGAATACAAAAATTCAACCTTGTTACAAGGACAGAGGCTCGGGATGCAGAAATAAACAAATAAATAAAGGGAGATAATTGTAGGGGGTAAAAATATGCTTCATTGCCCACAGCCAAACCAAAACAAATGCATGAATTGTAAGAGGAAATGCCAAGGTGGGGAATCCTGACAGTTGAGGTCACATTTATCTTTCCCATTGCACACAAATTTATCTTTCCATGCAGCACAAAGCAGTGGATGTGAAAAATGTGTTCCATATGGGAAGAAAGAACACCTGCTAACATCTTCCTCCTGGGGGGGGGTTATCCATAAACTATGGAAGCAATGCCACCATGAATGCTCAAAATGCACGTGCCTTCCCATTTTCCTGTCCCCATTCCTCTGCCTCCCACTCCCGCCTCTCATGCCAACATCTCTATCAGCTTTTGTTTCCATTTTGTATAACAAAAGGCAAGGAAGAATAGTGGAAATGATTCCGTCAATGCAAACGAAAACGTCTATTTTTGACCAGAAGTGACATCCCTCTCTGCGTTCCAACTGGATCTGAGTCAAGAAGCAAGAAAAGAAGGCAGAGAGAGGAGTGGGCTTAATTGAAATATAAAACGAGAAAAGGATATAAACTGTGCCTTTTCTTTTCAATGGGAATAAAATTTACATTCTTCTTCTTTTTTTAAATAAGAACAGCTAACATTCCAAAAAACAAGCTGCTTCTGTTTTTGCCCATCATGAAAAGCAATGCAGGGCATAAGTTGCTTTTGGTTTGAAATATGGTGGATTAGGAAATGTTTACCATCCACGGGCATATACTGAAACTGCCATTACACAGGTTTGTTTTACCAGGAGTAAGGAATTATAAATTCTTCTTTCCCTAGTCTACTGCTATAATTGCTTCTGTATTAGTAAACCATTTCCTAGTCCAGAGTCAGTTTTTCTTTAAAACTTCATTAACTGTAAAAGGTCATGAACACAAGCGCAGCATCTTCCCACTAACCTGCACTTACAGTACTTCAGTACTGCTCTGTTGACGGTAAGGATGTGTATGTTTGTTTGTACATTAGTCCTACTGCCTATTGGCTGCAAAATCTCAGACATAGCCTAGATGGGCAAACATAAGGAATATTTTAGCAATCTTAGTCTCCTTGGTTAGGTCTATGCATATATTTCTCTCCCAATAATGTCCTTGACAGCATAAAAATCCTTAACTGCACATAACGTACACATACAAATTCCTCTCTAAACAATTCACCTAGCAACTACTAACAACCAAAGACCACACTGACTACACTGAGGGACGTACACTCTCACCACTGTCTGAGTAGTGGAAGTTTCTCATCCCCTTAATGGCCCTCAACCTTAGACAGCCTTTATTCAAACAACATATTTCAGAAGATATACTGCTGCTAAACTGGTTTAGGGTACATGAGCAATAAGGCAGACTCTGTCATCTAAGTGAACTTTTATGGAGACTTCTCTGTTTACCATGTTACGCCTGTGCATAACTGGAAATGAGTGTGATGAGAATCAGTTGTGCTACAAGAGGGACATCCGGAGTGAGCAAAGGTCAAAAAGAACTGTCTACACTGTGCCTCTCAGCAAGCAAACTCCTCCTTCCCATGAACCCCCCCATAACAGAATGCTCCAGACTTTGGAGTAAGATATTGTGGGCATGAAAGTCAGAATTTAGAAGGCCCCAACAGTAACCAAGATGCTTGAGTCCTCTCACTCACATGCCTGCAGTAATTCTAGATAGTGCATATGATCTGTTCTGTTGCTTTGCTTTGAATGAAATGTCCATCCTGTCTCTCCAACTCTGAATGAGTCTTTATTTCAACTCCCTGAAAAAGATGCCAAGAACCAGGCTGAGTACAATGACACACATCTCTAATTTCACCACTTGGGAAGCAGAGTCAGGCAGATCTCTATAAATTCAAGGCCAGCCTGGTCTACATATCTTTGAAGGGATATCCAGGGCTACATAATCAAACCCTCTCTTTAAAAATAAATAAAATAAAATAAAATAAAAAGTAAACAGACCAAGATCCCAAGAACAAAAAACCAGCCCAGACTCTGTCCAACAAAAACATACCTATCCCTCATGCCTTCATATTTAGATTAAGAACATTTATTATATGGATTCAACTCTGTGTGGAAATATTTCAAATATCAGAGAATTGTTTTCATATGTCAACATCTGCTTTAAGGAATTAAAATACAATAATCAAAAGCAAATCCCTTGTTCAATAAAAGATCATCACAAAGAGATAAGATAATGTTCAGGATATGGCATGCTCTCTATGAGTAAAGAAAAAGCAAGGGGCTATTTCCAGATGTGACTGAGTAAGGGGTGGTCAAAGATGGCTCCTCGAATAGGCGAGAGTTGAGACTGGGCACAAACAGGGTAATCAAATTTGTGCAGACTTTGGAATAAAATACTGCGGGCATGAAAGTCAGAATTTAGAAGGCGCTGGGCAGGGGATGGGGAAGTGTTTTAACTAGAAAGCATCACATAATCTCAGACACAACTGAGAAGGACAAGCACAGGGAGTATTTCAGCAACCTCGATCTCCTTGCTTTAGTTTATGTACATACCAAGACTAGAGCAAAGTTAGCAGTGGATCAAACTGCAAGTGTGGCTATCCCAGCGAGGCCAGAGGGGAGGTAGATGGGGGACAGGAGGAAGATGGGGGGCTAGTCTGCAGATGTGCCAGCAGAGAAGAGAAAGGGTGCCTTCTGTTCTGTTTGCCTTTCTGCCATGTAATTCAATGAAACTACTCTTTCGTTGCTACTGCTGCTGCTGTGGTAGTGGTGGTGGTTGTCACCATCATAGTTGAGACAGTCTTCTTTAGCTCAAGCTGCCCTCAAACCAGCTATATAGCCAAGGATTGCCTTGAACTCCGGATTTCCCCTGACTCTATCTCCTGCGTATTGGGATAAAATGAACATAGCATGACTCAAGACTCAAGGATGCTTCAGTGGAACTGGCCAGTAATGGCTGCAGAGTCTCAGTAAGGTGAAGAGTGAAGGGATGTCTTCACCAAGCACTTCTCCTATTAAGAGGCTTTCCTCTGTAGAAGCCACTTCTCCGATGATTGTCCCTCTCCATAGAAACTCTTATAAGCTGTCCCTTCCCCCCACCCTCCTGGCCTACAATAGGCCACATACTCTAGATCATGGAATTTTTGTACCATGCAATGTAACAGGGTATGCTCCCTTTACCCTTCTTGTGCTATTTAGTTCCTTAAATAAACAGTTTCTTATTTCAGCAAAGTTCTGACAATTCACTCATAATGAATGCACCAACTTCTTTCTTGCCTAACCTCCAGCGGACATACAGAATAGGGTAGTGATTTGTGGTTTAAGCCTAAAGAATGCAATGTATGTGAAATGACTCACAGTGTATGCAATATTCTATGAATATCATGTTTAAGAGAAATGACTGGTTCATCAATGCATTGACTGTCACTTTAGTAGTATCGGAGTTTCATAGCTTTCTTGGTCATTGGTCGACAGTGGCCAGGGCAAGATGCAGATTTTTGACTTTACACTGTAAAAAACCAGTGTGTTTAAATACAATAATGGACTCTGCTTTATCCTCCTCTCATGAAAATGCAGAGTGACAGGTCATGGGTATGAGTGACATTAACCGAGACACTCTGATTAGGTAGCGGCAGGTGTGATTCCATGCACAAAATGAAAGCTCATAAAAAAACGACTGCTGTAAAATTAGTTTTTGCCTCACTTGTATCCACTTGATAAATGTTGTAAACAAAAAGGAGGTGTCAATTAACTGAAAATCATAAGCCAGTCAGCAAATGGACAGGAAGAACGGTTGAATTTCCTATACCAAAAGAAAAAAATGCTGTTTGCAATAAGGTATTAAATAATTTCTCCCCAAAAGGTGGCTATACAGAAATCTATATGACTAAATAATGGATCTGAGCATACACTACTGATGTGGTAAATGCCTCATGCTTCTTCAAAGAATATTCAAAGAGATTTTTCTGATGACTCCTTGGTTGTAAAATAAAAGCAAGGAGACATTTATGTGGGAGGAACGATGGAAACGGTGTACTTGCACATGTGTGCAGAGATCAGAGGGTCGCTTCAGCTGTCATTACTCAGGATCCACCTACTTTGTTTTGTGAGATAAGATCTCTCTCTGCGATCTGGAGTTCAACGATTATACCAGGCTGAAGAGCCTACAAGCCCACATGATTCTCCTGTCTCCTATCCTTACCCCTAAAACCACCCCCAGACTTGTATATTATTTTGGGGTACTCATGCTCTCACAAGGTATACTTTACCAACAGCCATCTCCTGAGACTCTAAATGGGAAGACATTTAAGCAGTCTAGATTTTATATAAACATAATACTACCTAATTGGAGTTGCCTCCAAGATCTTATGTTTTACGTTGACCTTAACTGAGCTCAGCAGAATGGACAGATCCCAGCAGAACTTTGGGCAGGGACAGGAGCAATCAGCCCGGACTCGCTCACCTCAGATCTCACCCTCAGGGGCATGTGAGTTTCACTCAGTGCATTTTTTTTATATTGATCACAGCAAAATAAACAGCTAATAAACTGAAAGCTTGGCGCTTTCATTTAGCCTTGGCCTCTGCAGGAAAATCTAATCATCCTTATGAAATTGGACATTCGGTCTTGAAATTAGCATGGTGTTACGTATAGGGTTGGAAATGATAGTCTTGAAGTGTGCACATTTTCACGGAGTCCTCAAATTCAAGCTGGGTCAGGTTTTTTTTTTCCCTTCTTCCCTTAAGGGAAGAATTTTTCTACTTGTAAGGTAAAAGTTTCCTTTGGCAATGCATTTACTGAAGGAGTAAGCAAGACTATTGGAAGTTTTTTGTCAAATGGTAGATGTTAGAAAAATTCTTCTGGAGGGAAGGAGTGAGTCAGGGCGGAGCAGAGCTGGGGAAAGAGAGAACATTCAACTTAACATTGTCTATCCTGAGGCTAAAGAACTTTAGGTACAAACCTTCTAATAAATCACTTTGTTTTCATTCTGCTCTAAGGGATGTTCACTGATAAGTTATGGAAAATAACCAAAAACAAAACACTTCTTTTTCACTTCCCCAGACCCTGTTAGCCTAAACTATGTAGTTCTGTGCTTGTGAAATCTCCTTCTTTCGATGGGTAACTTGTTCGTCTCGATTCTCAACCATATCATCGTCTTATTCCTTACTCACTCATCTATTGAACATATATGTATATAATGTCTAAGTACTAACATTAGCTCCAAACAAAAGGATGTGTAACTTTATAAAGCAGATATTTTTCTTTCCATGAAAAGGTTAATAGCCTCCCAGATGCAAACAGTGTTTCCAAGCTGTGCTGGTTTGAATACCCATGGCCCAGGGAGTGGCATAATTAAGATGTGTGGCCTTCTTGGAGGAAGTATGTCACTTCGAGGGTGGGCTTTGAGACCCTCCCACTAACTGCCTGGAAGACAGTTTTCTCCTGGCTGCCTTCTGATTAAGATGTAGAACTCTAGGCTCCTCCTGCACCTTGCCTTGCTTGGATGTCCACCATGATTGTAATGGGGTGAACCTCAAAACCTGTACGCCAGGCCCTTATAAGAGTTGTCTTTTCGCAGCAATGAAAATCCTAAGACACGAACTAAGCAAAATAGCCATTTACTCACAGAATCTATTAGGATTTTACAAAAGAGGGGAGAAACGTGACCCCTCGCCCTTTGGCATGCTTCGACTTACGCTAAATGTAAAGAGACCATAGAAAAAAATAGAGAAAGAGAATGCCGTGATACCAATATCAGTCCAGGTCTGTTATCAAATTCCTCCTGCCTAGGAGGTTAAAGCAATTGCTGCACTTAGAGAGAAGCTTCGCAAACAGAATTTGACAAGGGCAGTTTCTCCGGCAGAGGGGATTAATGCAGAGGCATTGTCTGCAGCCCGTAAGCGTGCATCATGTCTTTTGTAAAAAGCACTAAACTTTCCATTCTTCTCCAAACGTTTCCACTCACAGACTTTAAGAAATCCACTGCATTTGCTTTTGAGGCACTTAGAGCGTTTAGGGTTAACTCATCAGAGCATGACAATCCTTAATGACCCAATTTCTAAATGGAAAGCGGGGAGAAGAAAAAAGGAAAAAGAAAAAGGAAGAAAAAAAACTCACAACAAAATCCTGCAAGCACCAAAGCAGTGGCACTTCTAAAGTAAGCTCGCGCCGAGCTCCGGGGTATCCGTAATACGCACAGATCTTGTCTTCTTATGGATTTAACAAGTGTGCTTTAATCTGCTTAAGTTCTGGTGCTCATATCTTCTTCTCTTCCTTTTGATAGAACTAAACAAGCTCGCAGAGACAGTACTGTCCCTGAGATTGCAAATTAAGGAGTTATGAATCAAAAGAAGATTTTTTTTTTTAAGGCTTGGGACATCCGTAATATTATAAACGGCCATTCCGGATTGCTTTGAAGTCAGAGGTGAGTTTGACCTCTTCTGTAGAAGATAAATAAGAAAGCTCTCAACTCTCCATTCCAGGAAAAGAGACTAGGAAGTGGGCTAGGGGAAATGGAAGAGCTACCCTTGTGGACTAGCTCTGTCCTTCAGCGAGAAGATCAGGCATCTTGGGATATAGCGCCCTTCCTACCTCTGTGCCCCCACCCTCACCCCGCCCCCGCCCCGCTCCACCCCACCCTCACCCCTGTCATGGTTGCCCAGCAGTCTTATTTTTGACTTCCTCCTTTCTCCACAATATTTTCAATCTGATCATATCAGCAGAGTAAATATGTTTTCTAATATTGAAAAATATTTACATTGGTAAAGACAAACACCATGCTATTTACATTAGTAGTGAACTAATAACTATTATAAAAACAAATACAATTTATACTAATTTAACCCATATTTCAACAAAATAGAATTTCATTTTATTTTTAAATTATGCTCAAGACCATGCTTAAAAAAACTGAGTTGCATCAAAATGACAATATTAAAATATGACCAAATTTACTGTTCAGTTTTTTTATAGTTATGTGCTTTATTACAAACTTTATAAAATAACTGAAGCCACTCAGGTTATTTTGGAAGAGAACTGAGCTATTTTCAGTGATGCTTAAACCTGTGTATACTGGGCTTTATAACAGTTATCTTAGTTTCTTTCCAAATCAGTAATCCATTTTGACAAAGAACACATGTTATTTGAATATAGAACATTCAATAATAACTATCGAAACAGTTTATTTGCAGGTATGTATGATTGTTAGAAAATTCATAGCTGATTTTATCTACTTACCAGAGATATATACATATACTAGAAAATCCAAATGAACTTTCACTAGCTTTTCAGTTCTTACTAATTGTTGAAACGTTTGTGAGGTCTCTGTTGCTTTACTATCCAATAAGATAACCACCACATACTTATGACCATCTAAACATCAATTTAAAATAACTAATGTGCCTATTGATAGAACTAAGTAAGCTTATAGAGACAATGTCACTGGGGTTGCAAACCAAGGAGTTATGATTCAAAGAAGATGTGGCTAGGGGACACGACACGGCCCAGATTTAAACACAGTCATGACACACTAGACAGTACCGATGCACACAGTCTCTCTACTCAAAAAAAAAAAAGAAGAAGAAGAAGAAGAAGAAGAAGAAGAAGAAGAAGAAGAAGAAGAAGAAGAAGAAGAAGCAGCTCAATCTTGGTCTCTACTGGAATCCTAAAACTGCAAAATAGTATTTTGTGATGATTTGTACCTATATTAGGGTTTCAACATGAAGGTATTCTTTGAGAATTTTGTTAAAATGAAGATACTGATTCAGAATATCTGAACTGACAGTTCTAGTCAGCTCCCAGGAATCACGGGTGCTGCAAGTTCCTGAGTGTGGTAGTTTTTTGTTGTTGTTGTTGTTTTGTTTTTTGAGGCTGGGCATGGTGGCACACACCTTTAATATCAACACTTAGGAGGCAAAAGTGGGAGGATCTCTGTGAGTTCGAAACCAGCCTGGTCAACATGGTGAATTCCAGGGCAGCCAGGGCTACATAGAGAGACCCGGTGAGTCTCTGGGAGGCAAGGTTGGGGTGGGGTGGATTGTTAACCTAATAAATAAAAAGCTTATATTGTCTCTTGAAGGGTGATAGAAGAGTAGGACTATTTGACTTTTCCTATCTGCTAATATAAAATGACATTCCTAAATATGTGAATTAGTGTTTTATAGGAAGTTTAAAACATAAAATTCATAATCCCTGGGGCTGGAAAGATGGCTCAGTAGTTAGGAGCACCAGGTAATATGAGTGTGGTAATTTGAATAGGTTTGGCCCCCATAGATTCACGAGTTTGAATGCATGGCCTGTGGGGCCGTGGTGGCACCAGTAGGAGGTGTGGCCTTGTGAGAATAAGTGTGGCCTTGTTGGGAAAAGTGTGTTGCTGTGGAGGTGGCTTTGAGGTATCAGATATATACTCAAGCTCCGCAGTTTGGAATCCAGTCTCTCCTAGCTGCCTTCAGATCAAGGAGTAGAACTCTCAGCTCCTCAAGCACCATGTCTGCCTGTAAGCGTCCACGTTTCCTGCCATGAACAATGGGCTAAACTTCTGAAACTGTAAGTCAGCCCCAACTAAATGTTTTCCTTTATAAATGTTGCCTTGGTCATGGCTTCTCTTCATAGCAATAAAAACCCTAAATCAGATGATGAGTCACCATTCAAGAAAGGATCTAGAGAAGATTAAAATGTGTGAAATCATATACATATATCAGAGTATCAAAATCGGTATATACCTATATAATAGCCTTCGTTAATAAGACAGAAAATCACTCATGTTGACTTTTTTTTCTAGAATTCGAAAGGTTTGTATAGCTATGTGCTAGAAGTTTCTGGTACGAGAAGAAATTGATTTCAGATGAAACTATGCTTCTAAATATTAATCAGTGAAGGACTTGGGTTGAATATAGGTGGGTACAGAAAATATGAATAAGACTCCCGATAAGTGTTTATACAACACGGGGAGGGAGAGAACCTCAAATATAATAATAGAAAAAGAAATGGCTAATCTGAAAGTTTTCTGGGGCCCATTATAAGAAGGTTAGAACCAGCATTTGATGAAGAATCACTCTGCAGACAATGAAGGAAGAATTGTAAAGAAAATAAAAAAGCTGGTTGCTTAAGCTAAGAGGAGCTGAGAATTTAAACGTGACACATCCGTAGTCCCTGGAAATGGCAAAAGTCACAAAGCCAGCAGAGCTGTTTGACACAGTTCCAGCCATGTTGAGCCCAGTGCTGGATTCCTGTTATTCTGTCACTCTGAGGTTAGGTCTTTGCAAGTTGCATTCTTGGGGACTTTCTGAATTATGTTTCATTTTATGTATTTTCTGTAAAAAAAAAAATTATGTCTGAGTCGTTTTAGGAATGTCGTAAACTTACTAACCCTCTGCTTTTAGAGGGAAATAACTTTATCAGGCCCTATTTGGTATCTTTTGGTGCCCCAGCCTCTATACCGGGCTTGGGCCTCGGACGTGCTAAGCAGGTGCTTTAGCCTTTTGCTGACTGGGTAAGAGTCATCAGAGACGAAGCCTCTATGGGAATGTGCTTCCATGAGATCCTGTTGCCAGCAAAACCACACGGCTTTTTCTTAATTAGCGATGGATGGATGGAGGAGGGCCCAGCCTATTGTGGGTAATGTCACCCCTGGTCTGGACATCCCGCGCGCGTTCTATAAGAAAGGAGGTTGAGGAAACAGTGATGAGCAAGCCTTAGTAAGCAGCACCCCCTCTGTGGCCTTTGCATCAGCTTCTGCGTCCAGGCTCCCACATTGCTTGAGTTCTTGTCCTCTTTTGATGATGAACTGTTATAAGGATCTCTGAATGAAATAAACCCTTTCCTCCTCGTGTTGCTTTTGGTCATGTTTCATCCTCACAGCAATAGTAACCATGACTAAGACAACTCCTAAGCTACAGCTACAGTTCAGAGACTCTCATGAAAAGTCCCAGGGTTCCTGTTGCCTGTGAGCACACGCTCAGCTCCGTATTTCCCACACAGACCCTGCGGCTCAGGAGAAGTCAGTTCTGCCACCCTCCAGCCCAGCTGCAGGAGCAGACTATTTTTAGTTCAAACTAAATTCAGTCGATTCGCCAGCCACTTTCAATATTGCAGTGTGGTCAAATTCAAACGAGTTCTAAGGACTCCAAGTGCTCACCACCTCCCTCTGAACGGTAGCGTGCGACTTACCAAAACTAAACTGGCCACTTCAGGAATGGTGCCATTAGATGAATACAGCCAGAGCCGCCGGAGCCACGGGATCGCTGACGTTCTGGACTCTCGATTATATGAGCCAATAAACTTCCTGGAGCTTTGAGCACTCTGAAATGAGTTTCCTTTTGATTGCTCCTGGAGGCGTCCTAGCTGGTACACAAGCTTTTTGTTACTCTGTTAAAATCTGGACCTCCAAGAACACTGTGTAGATTTGATCAACAGTGGCTTCCTCGTTGTGTGGCCCTCCTGGGGATTGAAGATTTGTAGATAAATACTTGATTGGGAAAGCTTTAAATTTCACCGAATCTTCGCATCTCCAAGCGCATAGAAATTTCCTGGTGATGTGATACGGGAATACAAGTAAAACTGCAGCTTCTGAGGACTGCTAAAACGTGCACAACAGAGCATTCTCCTCGTGGAATGAAAGCTCAAAAAAAAAAAAAAAAAAAACTCAACCTGAGATTTCATTACATAATGAAATCTAGTGGGAATAAATAAAGCTACAGGAGGCTTCAACAAAGAAGGGTGAAGTATAGAGAGTTACTATAATTTATAGACAAGAGAGGGTATATGGAGAACGTGTCTGTAGCTTTCCGTTTTACAAAGCTGGCCATGAAAACTAAAATATAGGCTTGTTTGAATCCCAACTGAGCGGCATCTTCGTTTGCTTTGCATACAGAACCATAATCTTCAAAATTAAGAAAATCATTTGAGGGAAACGGGATTTTGTGTGCTGTCTTGCTTTTCTTTGGCTACTCTAACAAAAGTCAGTAGACTGATAATTTATAAGCAAGAGAAATGTGTTACTCACCGGCCTGTTAAGTTGGCCAGGCTAACACATTCGGTGCCTAGCGAGGAGACATCGGCTGCCTCACAGATGCACTTTGTGGCTGTTTCCTGCGATGAAAGAGACAAACGCGTTCCCTCGGGCCTCCATCCGTGTGGCAATAAGCTTACTTATAAGGATTCTACCCTACGACTCCACCAAATGTTCTATTTCTCAAAGCCAAGGGAGATGAGGGATTGAATTTCAACGTGGGAATTCTGGAGGAACAAAAATCCGTATCCCACGGCAATGGTGCCCCACGCTTGCTTGAGCACTACTTGCTAAGAAAGCCATGCACCAGGCCGTGCTTCACCCTTATACCTATCCGGATTAGAGAGGTTTCTTTCCATTCCACAACTGGTTCCAACATAGCCGGATTTACAACATCCTTGAAGTTTTAGGTAGACATGTGTGGCTGACAGAAAATGCTCCACTGTGCTCTGGTTCCCTAATCAGGAAGATTTGGAAAAGAAGAAATAATATGCAGCAAGGGTCGGGGCAGAAAAGCAAAGAAACTCTGACTGTAGCCCCTGGTCTTCCTAGTAATGTTTTCAAGCCGGGTACATAATTTCTCTTTAGATTTATGCAGGATACAAGCGAGAGATGGGGTTGCCATCCCACAATCAAAACTCTGACCCATAATTGCTCCTGTCTGAAAGAACTGCAGGGGTGGAAATGGAGAGGGGCCTGAGGAAAAGAAGTCCAGTGACAGGTCCAAAGTGGGACCCAGCTCAAGGGGAGGCCACAAGGCCTGACATTATTACTGAGGCTGTGGAGCGCTCACGAAAAGCGACGGAGCATGACTGCCCCCCCCCAAAAAGATCCAACAAGCAGCTGAAAGAATCAGATGCAGATATTTGCACCCAACCAATGGACAAAAGCTGCTGATCCCCTGTGGTTGAATTAGGGAAAGGCTGGAAGAAGCTGAGGAGGAGGGCGACCCTGTAGGAGGACCAGCAGTCTCATTCAACCTGGACCTCAAGATCTCTCAGACACTGGACCACCAACCAGGCGCATACACCAGCTGATATGAGGCCCCCAACACATAGACTGCAGAAGACTGTTGGGTCTGTGTTTAGTCAGTGAGGATGCACCTAACCCTCAAGAGACTGGAGGCCCCTGGGAGTTTAGAGGTTTGTTGGGGTGGGGGAGGGGCTTAGGGACATCCTCCTGGAGACACCAAGGCAGGGAGGAGGTATGGAAAGCGGAACAGTCATAGGGTGGGTGGACCGGGAGGGAAATAAAATCTGGAGTTTAAAATAAATTATTTTTTTTTTAAAAAGATTGTTAAAGGTCCAATGGAATATAATAAAAATGATTTTTAAAATATACCTCTACTTTAGATTGGTGATATCTGTCTCCAACATTTGACTCTATACTGTCTCTCTCTCTCTCTCTCTCTCTCTCTCTCTCTCTCTCATACTCAAGAGCACGTGAACACACTCACACACAAACACACAATTTCTGCTAATCTTTGAGTATCTGCTAAAGATGATTTGAAGTGTAGAAAGGATTAGCCAAGGGATTTACTTTGGTCTATATAAACCTGGGATTAGCGTCAGACAGTCTCAAGGATCTGAACACAAAATGCAGCTATGCTTCATGTAGGAAGACAATCTGAGCCTCCAAAATGGACTCTGAATGGTATTTCGAAGAACTATGTTTACTCTCACAGCTCCATAATAGCCAGGAACTTCCAAATCATATACAAAATATGAATATGGCCAAGCGTATGAAACTATTTCCTAGAGTGCTTTGGTAGAAGGATCAAATATATCGCCTGTAGTACACAGTGAGATGACTATCAACACAGCCTACATTCTGCCATTTTTGAGTTTTTAACAAGAGGCTTACAATGCGGGGGTGTAGAGAATTGACAGATTTTGCACATTTTTAGTGCCTTTCTACAATGTTTGCTATGTTCAGCAAAATATAAGCTTTCAGATTTAAAATATGTTTTCTAGTTTATCCCACTGTGCAAATCAGCACATTAAGCAAGCCTTGCAGAAAACCACAAGCAAACAGAAAAGCTGTGAGAGGCTTCCCTATTAAATGTGATGGGAAATAAGATTTAAATATTGGTTTGTCCACCAGTCTAGGAACCCAAATCACCCCCAGATAAAGATAAAAAGAAAATCTCAAAACAAGGTCAACTTGCACCAGTGATTGTCAAGTGTGGAAGAGCTTGCTTTGAAGAATCCAAAGGAAGATCTATTGCACTGAGCACTACCCATGAGACATGCCATTGTAAAGCTCACTGTTATGGTGAGATAAACCACTATAGCAAATAAACCCATGGAGAGGTCCCGCCTCTTGCATAATATTAGCCTAGACAGGTGTCCCTGGCTGCCAGATAGCTCTTCTGTCCAGGGAACCTGAAATCCATGCTGCTTTCATTAATGACTCTGTGTTCCTGGGAATTGTCTGTTTTGTTGCCATTTGGGTATGAAATAACCCCCAATGGGGAAGGTTTGGTCTCCAATGCAAGAGTTTTAACGGCAGTTGGATCATGAGGGCTCTGCCTTCATCAGGGAATTGATGCATTGACAGACTCACAGCTGACCAGGCTGTTGGGAGGCTACAGAAACTGTTGGCATCAAATCTAGTGAGAGGAGGCAGGTCCTTGGAACCATGTTCCTGGGGATTGTGCCTGATCCCCAGTCTCTCCTGCTACCCTACCAGCCCTGCATGTCTCTCACCCTCTGTCTCTTCCTTATTGTTGTCATTCACCCTGATCTCCTCTCTGTCTCTCTACATACTGGTGGTCATAAAATGGCCCACATTTACTCAACATGGTTCCACCATGAACTTTCTGCCTCAGGACAGGAATTAAAACAATGGAGCCACGTTGTACATTGTGACAGTGAACTGAAAGAAACTTCCTCCTCTCAAATGGTTTTCCTTGTGTCTTCTGTCACAGCTGTGGAAAACTGTCTGACACACCCTCATCATGTGAATTACTGCCATGCCCAGGGCCAAGTGGTACAAGGCAGAAGACAATGAGGACGCATGTTCACTTAGATAACTAGTTGGCTTGGGTGCAAAGGTTTTCCTGTAAACTCAGTGGCAGCTAGCCTCTCAGTTACAGCATCCCTGTGGTGGAAGAGGATTTACTGAGTGCCAAAGAAAAGAAGAAAGGAGTCGGTGGACACCAAATAGTGGAAATGACAAGCTGTTCATAATAGTCATCAGATAAACAAACCTCATGTTTAAATAGCCAGTCTAGCAAATCAAATGGTTGAATGAAAATATCTGAACTCATCAAAAGAAAGTTGGACTAAGTAGGATACAAAGTAATGAGTGTTTTGCTATAATTGCAATTAATCATTTTTGCTTTCCCATGAGACAGACATTAGTTTGAGAAGACAAGCAGCAATAATAAATTGCAGGATACCAATCTCATGTCTTCCAGGCACTGACACCTAATACGAGCAAATGAGATTTAGAGTGGAAAAGGGGGGGTGTGAGGCACTCGGGATCTGGACGCAAGTCTCCTCGATGAACTGGGGTGTCTAGTGGTACCTTCTGTCAATTCCATTTTTGCTTCTTTAAAAAGATCCCAAGCATCCTGTCTTCCAAATTTCCAGGATCTTTACAACAACCCAAATTAATGTTTGGTAAAATATGGAAATATTGTGAAAGGGTAGAGGACTGACTCTGCTTTTTTGCTGCATTTTCATATTACTGAATATCTAATTGGGCTTGGTTCTTAATATCTAAATACTGATAGAAGAGCCAGAAGAGATAGTTCAATGGGTAATATGTGTTAAAAATGAAAAAAAGTTTATAAAATTACTATATGCACCATAACAATTATTTTCTGTAACCAAATAACTAACAAAACTACATGAAAGAGGGTTTTTTATGCATGACAATTCCAGGCAGTGTAGTCTATAAGGATTAGAGAATGCATAGCTTCAGGAGTTTGAGTCGTTGGTCATACTGCATCCCCAAGCCGGAAAGAGGGACAAATGCTAATGTCCAGGAAATCATACTGCTCATATTTAGGATGGGCCTTCCTTTCTCAATTATCCTAAACTAGAAGATCTCTCAGAGACATGCTGAAACCCCATCATATGGACAAGGTTAAGAACCACGTGCACCATTTGCAAACACTCCCTTGGGAGATGGTTTATTTATTGCCAATGGTTACAGGTACACATCCGCATCTCAATCGTGATGATTCCTAGGCTGTGCTGAGTTACTGTATGGCCCACTTGATTTTGTTTTAAGCACACAGTAGGGACAGTAGGGACTTTGAATAGGGCTTCAGCAGGGCTTCTGAAACTGGGGGAAATTTTCAAAGTCCGACTCTGCTGTCCAGGCTAGCTTCTCAAACTATTACCAGCAATCCTCCAGCCTCAGCCTCTCTGCTCTATCTGGACTATTGACTGGCAGGACAGGATGGTGTCAGGAAAGGCAGGAAGCCAATTAACATTTCTCAACATGTTGTTCATTTTTCTTTTCATTTTAGTAAGATCCTCCTTTGGGAGAACCTTTGTTCATCCATTTGAAAAGGATTCTCTAGGGTAAGAGGAGACCTTTCTTTTGAAAGGGACACAGAGAAATCGCACTTTCTTGCAATACGCCTTAGTCACTTGAGCACAGGGAAGCATCTCTGTGGTCCCTGCAGTGCTGGCTCCCACTCCTCACTGTTCCTCACCTCCTCCACACCTCCCACCATTCCCCATTCCATTAAGGGTTCCTAGTTGTCACACCATTCTCCCTTTTATCTCACTTGTCCTAGCTACAGCCTATCTGACCACAAGGGGGCGCCAAAGTAAGCCTAAATTATATATAATTAGAAATTCAAATCCATATGCTTTAAAGAAAAAAAAACAAGAAAAGTTTAGATTGTACCACAGGGACACACATTGAACCTCTCTGGACACGTACATCCTTACAAGGCATGAAGGTAATGCATTTAGTTCCTGGCTGAGTAAGTCTGGCAGTCGCGCCTTAGACCAGGCTAGGTTCCAGGTGGCACCCATTCTGTTGTTTAGGGGCCTCGTGACTCCTGGTAAGAATTTAAAATAGAATCACCTTACCCATTCAATATCAGGTGACAAAAATAATGTGCAGGTCAGTAGCGAAAAAAAACCATACTCTGAAATCTGCCTCTATAACCTGGAGAGGAAGGAAGAAAGGAGAGAAGAAACAGGGACAAAGAATTTTACCCAAACCAAAATTTTCCCAGACCCTAGCTCCACTCCTTCCCTCCATTGGCCTTGGTCAGGTTTTATTCAATGCTTTGAGGGAAAGCAGGGCATCATGGGTCCTCTATAGTTTCTAAAGGTCCGGTTAATAGCAGTAATGATTACACAGCCTTGGTGGATATTGGCTTTCGGGATTTTATCAATGGAGTGGTAAGAGTCCTAATCCAGATGGTGTGCTGCAGAGATTTATAGGCAGTGGTGAGAGCAGTGATACCTAGTGTGAACCCTCCCTCCTCATCCTGGACGAGGTGTTAAGATCACAGAGTTAGCACTCCTGCCTTTACCTCCTTTGAGGTCCAGGCAACACTATTGTAACTTTGCCTCAGAAGGACTCTAGAATATTTTAGTATAAATTTGTACGAATTACAGCCTAAGTGTTGCAGAGAATACTAAAGCAAGATGGAAACAGTAATGTCTGCCTATGACACAAAGTTCATGGCTACTTAGTCTGAATTCACTGTCCTTGAAGAAAATAGAAGCAGCTTTGCAAAAGAGCCGCACATGTTTATGAAGAACACTTTAAAAGAAAACATAATCCGAACAATTAACAAGACAGTTTTATTGTGAAAGATAGTGTCAGCCTAGGGGAGGAACAGACGAGGAATAAAAATGCCGGGTTTTTTTAGAGATTTCAAACACGCAGAACGCTTCAGGTCTCGCTTACCCAACCCTGAAAATGATAATTTCGGGATTACATTATACACAAACAGCTAAACTCTAAACAGTCAATCAACCGAGTCATCTTACAGCTCTTTGAGTTTAAATTTCCTAAGAACAAAATCTTTTCATATGCTGTCTTTAATAAACCTGCAAACAGTTTATCACTAATCATGGGACAGGATGCTAAAGTGGGTGGGGCGACACGGAATGAAAAGAGCGGGATGTAGTGAGCCAGGGAAACCCTAAGCAAATACGTATTATTCCACACGGACACGGCCATGTCCAGAACTCCAACAGCTCAACCCATGGGAATGGCAAAGCCCTGCCGGTGAGGCTCAGGGCGTGGCCCGCCTCTGGTCTGAGTGTAGATGTTGACAGTGGGTGCAAAAGATGGCCGCCACGGCTTTCTGCCCTGCCCAGGACATTAACAGCCAGAAAACAGATCCCCTAAGGAGATGCTCCTACAAAGGTTAACTAAGCCTGCTTCCTTGATTCAGTTCTATGCACCAACCCCACCTCCCTGTTCGATTCTCTATAATAAACATGCTAAGCTTCGAGAGTGCTGCTGCTTCTGTATCTCAGAGCCCAGACCACTGTGCCCCACGCTTTCTGTGTGCCCCCCGCCCCCGTCAGGTTACGTTCTTGAATCCAGGAAAGAATACAACAGAAGAAAGAGGGAGGGAGGGAGCGAGAGAGGGAAGAGGGGAGCTAGTTGGTTTTGTTTCGTTTTATTTTCTAAGATAATTAAATATCAGTTCTGTTTCCAAAGGAACTTTTAGAAACAGCCATCCCTGAGGTCTATGTAAACAATCTGGTACAAATAAACACATGCACATAAACACGCATGTCTTTTCATCTTGCAAAATGTGACCTATTTTAAGAAGGAAAATTATCTCCCAAATATTTCCTTTTTAAAATGCTACCAGAAAAATAATTAACCCCACTCAATAAAAAGTGTCTGTGTATCTTTAGATACACAACTATAAAAGTTGTAATGAGGAATGCTAAAAAATATCTTGCTGAAATAAATGGTGCTGATCTTCATGATCACGATCACGTGATCCTCACACGCCTGAACAGAAGAGGATTAGCACCAAGCTGCCCTCGGCTATAATGCTAAAACGATGCTGGTATTTCCTTTGTCGGGTTCTCAGAAAGCTCAGCGTAATCCCTTACAGGTTTTCGGTGCATCATGACAGAATGAAAAAGGACATGTACCGCCATTAGATGTGCAGTGCACACTGCAAGTCTCTTAACATCTTCAAACAATGGCAGTAGAACCATTTCCACTTTGTGCAGAAGAGATTCACAGGACGAAATCATCCTGTCAGGGCAAGTCACTGCAAGGATGGTGACAAGTGTCACTTAGACCATATGTATCTGATCCATGTGCAGAATGTATCCAGTCATCCCGTGTTCCAATCCCCCACTTCCATTGTGTGCAGAAGTATGGGTGCACAGATGAACCACACATCCCTGTGCCCGCTCTCCACCACAGAGCTAAAGTCATCCAATGTTGAAAGGAATGGAAATAGCATTGATTGTAGTAGTACAAAACATAATAAATAAAACATGAAACTACCTAAATTTGTGAAATTACATGTGAACATTAAACTTTCCTCGTGTACCAAAATAAAGTGTAAATATGATCTGAAGTCAAGACCTGTGACTTCACTTTAAATGTGTCCTCTCTGTTCAGTGTGTCAACTTAAGATAGATAGGGAGCACTAGACTGCAGAGGGGGGGAGGATGCAAGAGCTCTGTGTCCCCAACACAGTGCTGAGAAACAAACCTAGAATAACTAAATGTCACCAATGAACTAAACAATTCACACACACACACACACACACCAATTTAACATTCCTTTCTGAAAATGTTAATATGTCTAATCCACAGAAAATCTTGTTTGATTCATATGTTTATCTTGTCCAAGGAATAAATAATGAGTTAAAAAAAAAAAAAAGTCTGGTCTTTTCAGAATAATGACCACATGTGGGGGTGGCTATCAAATGCTGAATGAAGCTCAAGGTTCTACACATTGACTGAGATCTTTGTGTTCCATACTCACATGGTACAAAGCATTGCACCTGTATTAGAGTAAATACAGCTGTGTTCGGCTACCTGGAGCTCACAATGAATCTGTTATAAAGAAGGCTGAGGCTTTTCATATGGAAATCAAAGAAGAGTCGAAATTAACTCCCTCTGCTTGTTTCCTCTCAAGGTAACCGGAAAACAGAACAAATAAGACAATGTTCAGATAAGAGACCACAGTCTTTAATGTTCTGAGGATCACTTAGTGTGAGAGGTACTGAGAAGGACTAAGCAAGGCCAAGGAGAGAGGGAAAAGAAATAACCAAAAGCTGACAATGAATGAAAATGTCTTGTAGGGACTTAATATTTTATAAATTATTAAGGTATAACATTTTTAATTTTTAATTTTTATTTTAATTTAATTTTACAAATGGATTTTTTGTTTGAAAGGAGGCTAGAAGAGAATATTGGATCCTCTGGAACGAGAGTTATTGATGGTTGTAAGCCTCTACGTAGGTTCTCGACTACTCTGAAAAAGAAAAGCGTGGCCTAAGGAGCCATCTCTCCAGCTCCTAAAACACAACCTCGTTTTAGAAAAGTTTGAACAGAAGTACTTCCTCCTCTCAGAAGTAATGAGCTTTTAATAAATTTGCCAGTGCTAGGTGATATATGTGAGGTGCCTTCTTAAAAGGTGTTGTTGATCAAGGAGTCTTCAGAGGCCCCAAGAATGTCAAAGACTATAATCAATGTTAATTGTTCTTCATAAAAACTGTAGGACAGCACCCTATTAAGATATCACACACTTTGGTCATAGGACATAGGAAAATCAAACTGGAACTAGTCTAGAAGCATCTTCTCTGCTCGCTAGATTTCATGGTGCTATTCAGTCTGCCAGGGAAGATGAATTATTCAACATTCTTACCCATCTGTGAATCCTATGTACTGCAGTAATAATATTCCAGAAAAGATGTGCCCTCCAGTGCAATAGTGGCATGATGGTTATGGTAGTAGCCAACTGAATTTGTACTTGAATTTAATGTCCATACCATAGAAGAAAACTCATAACTGATATTGTAAGCACGGTCAAGAGCCCATGGCTAGAGTAATTATTGTAAGTCCTAGGGAGAACTTACTGTTACTCTTTTGCCAAATGTTCTTCTTGTCAAACTGCCTTCTACATAGCAACATTTATATCCATAAGCCAGGGTTGATCTCAGCCTTGGTCAAAGAAGTTTCTTATTGCAGCAGATGGTGGTTAATCCAAAGATTTATTACTGAACAAAGCTCTGAGAATAACTGTCCCTGCAGTTCTTGACTGTAAGTAAGACATCTACATCATCTCCTCTGAGGTTTAGGGGACATCACAGAAGGTGGAGCAGGAAGAACATAAAAGCCAGAGGATAGGGACCTAAGGAGAAAAATGTCACCTTATGGATGTGGCATAGATACTACACTCATGAACTCAGTACAGAGGCAGCAATCTACACAAGATCTAAATGTGACTGTGCGTGTCAACATTTCATCATGGGTAAAGGAGGGGCCCATAAGCCCTCTGCCCCTATCCCTTGCAGGTTATAGGATATGACTAATATCGCTGAAAGAATGATGTCATTTTCTTCAGTGGTGTAGCCACTGATAAGTTGCTCTTATTCCTCCTACCCAATCTCAGGCAACAACTCACAAATGTAACTTAGTAGGGCACACACACACAGGGTAGAAGAAGAAGGATTTCAATGGGTGTGAAGGCTTGAATGACAAACGTCCTTTATAGTTTCAAGTATTTGAACACTAGGTCACCAGTGCTGCTACTGGGGGCGGGGAGTGGGGAGTGGAATTTTAGGGAGGCGGAACCTTGCTGGAGGAACCGCACCAATGGCATCAGGCTCTGGCAGTTTATAGCCTTGCTCCACTTCCTGTTTTGTCTCTGTCTTCCTCCTGTGTGTAAGTGAACGGTGACCATCTAGCTTCCTGCTCCTACTGCCGTTCCACACTATGGCCACCAGGATGGACTTCAGCCCTTTGGAACTTCGTAAAGTTGCTTTCCATCCCAGTAGCAAAGGTTCAAAGCTCACCTAGGCAGCAGGGGCCCACAACTAGTACTTGGTGTTCACTGAAGGCGTCTCCCCGTCAGTCCTGTCTCGTTCTTTGTGCCACAGACTGTCAGGGTCCTCCTACCTCTCCCTGGTCACCCTCCTCACCTCTGGTATTCTGCTCTGTGGGACTCCCACAGCACTGCAACCTTGTGTGTCTTTCTTTTCAGACATGAATCGTGTATTTACATTTTCTTGAATATTTTATATTAACCACAAAGCTTCTTTACTTGTTCTTTATAGGCTGACTTTGTAAAGTATTTCTGAATTCTAAACTTCACAATGACTGGGGAAATGTCTGGTTTTATTTTATTCCCAGCTACTAGAGCAGGGTTCCTGGCATGCAGTAATTTTCCAGATGTGAGGAACCAGGTGACTTCTGAAGACCCCATTCTTACCAGACAGTTGATTTGAGCATATGGACATGTATTTATTTCAGTGCTAGGGACCAAACCTAGGGCCTTATATATGTTAGAGCATGTGCATCACCACTGACCGTGGTCACGCCATGCTTATTTTTTTCAGACAGGGCATAACAAGGAAGCCAGTGTAGCCTAGCCTTAAACTTAAACCTCCCTGTCCCAGACTCCCAAATGCTAGATTACCAGCCTGTACCCCCACGACAGACCTTTAGGTCAGTTATCCCCTCCGAGTTCAATGTACTTCACTTTTATTTAGCTTTTAGTTTTGTCTCAGGGCTGTAAAATTATATTTAAATCAATTCCCTTTGCCTGTCATTCATCATAAAGTGTTTTTCCTCTGCGACTGAATATTTTGCTTTAATTCTATAATAGTTGAGGTGATTCTCTGTCGGGAATTTAATATTTTAATGGTAAGTAGCAAGTGTTACTCTGCTTCTCTCCACCCCTAGGTCTTTATTTCAATTAGGATAATACGGTCATTAAATTAAGACATCTATTATGGTGCCAGTGCGCATATAACAGACAGGAAAATGTCTCATATGGGTCAATTGGAATCATTTTGCTAAATTAACATTGCAGCCTCTTATAAGAGGGTCTTACGAGATACTGTTATTAGCAGAGATAGGGCACAAATTGAAATGAGGTTTTTATGGTTTTCATACTCCGAGTAGATCTTCAATGGACAAATTTGTATAGGTAGCAGCTGGGCTTTCAAAATATGCACTGCTTTGTACAGTACTGCTGGGCCTGCTTACATGAGTCAATACATAATAAAGCATAAAAAAGAAATGTTCAGCAATTTAAGACACATATGCTACTTGATATTATTTTATCTGAATTCCTTCAATGTTCTCAATGTGTCTGTGGTCAAATAGATCTGTGAATAAAAGAGCTGTGCTATTGCCCCAAATATCTATGCCTTCCCAAAACATACATGTTGTAAAACCCCAAGTAAGGCTACTAAGAGGCGGACCCTTGGGGAGAATATTACACCAGGAGAATCCTTATGGGTAGGGTTAGGGTAATACATTTAGACCCAGGGAACCAAGGGAGTCTCATCACCACATTAACATGAAAGAGCACATGTAGAAGGTATTATCTGCATGTAACAGGTCCTCACCTGACACTGAATCTGCCACTGCTTTTACCTTGATCTTCTCAGAACTGTGAGCAATACACTCTACCTGTCGTCAACCACCAGGTCTAGCAGCGCAGAGATGCTAAGAGACTCTTCTGGTTTTCATGCTTATTCTATTCTCATAGGACACAATGCTCAGTCGAGGCATTTGGATGCACTCTGCAGTGATCAACATTGTATGCTCTCTGCTGGCTCACCGGTCGAGGTCGAGGATTAGTCCCAGAAGTAAAGCCGTGATTGGATGAACCCTCAGCTCTAGACTTGCCTCTGCTTTCTGCCTTGGAAGTGTCACATAGTCTCTTACTTTACCAACATTACAACCTGTATCCTGTTTCACTTTAAACATTGTGATTGACTAATATATTACTAAAATAACACGTCGCAAAGGCATGGGACAAACGGAAGACTTTGTGCTACGATCAATCTGCATTTCCGGTCTTTAGCTAGCTGGACCGCTTGCCTCCCGCCCACATTCTTCCGTCACTATTTTCCAATTCATTTACCTTTCCCAAGCATGACTCGAATCACCCCATCTGACGCTCATGTAAGTGTTCTGTGATGTTTTGCTCAGAAGCTCACAGTGATACCGCCTGAAATATAACAAACCAGGTCCGCACTTTGTTCCATTCTCCTGTATCCCAATGCTGACAACTCGAAACTAGGGACAAAGATGACTATTAGTCAAAAGGGGAGGGGCTCGAGATGGCTACTTTCATAAGCAGACTATTTATGAATTAATAATTTATCTGTTTTGACAGCTTTCCTTTTAGGAATAGAATTGAGAACCAGTGCTTCACTACAAAGCAGAGCTTCTGTTCCTCCTGACCTAGGAGGCATACCACCCACGGGAACCCAGAGAGGACACAATCTCCGAGTAAGCACCTGAGACTCAGCAGTATCGAGTCAATCAGCTGAGTTTCCCCTCAGTGATCAATTAGCAAGTTCTCATTTCCACAGTTACACACCGTCTAGAATAAACAGACCTTTGTCCACTTATTCTCCTCACAGAATGTATAAAGGACCTGCTCTTTGCCAAACACTGTACTCAGTGCTGAAGATAAATATGTTCTTGACGGACGTAATCCCTCCGTAGCAAAGAAACTCTGCAGGAACACATGCATTTATGATAGGTTCCCTGTAATATTTTTTTTAAACTGCAAAGTTCCCTAGCAACTAATAAAAGTCACCTTACATTTTCACATTTCATTCTGTGATTAATATAAGTTGACACAACTGAAAATAAGCACACCCAGGTCACATAAAAAGGACCTAGGAGGAAGGATTTTTTTTTTAAAGGAAAAGAAGAGAGCACAGGACTTGGAACTTCCCATAAAACTGTCACACAAAGTTGGTCACATACTGTGTAATTCTATTCATAAAATGTTCTTGAAATGAGAACATTATACAGATGGAAAGAAATTTGTGTTTCCTGGGTGACAGTGATAGTGAGGACAGGGTGACGAGAAGGACTCTTACTTAGAGATAGCAGAAAGGTGAGATATGGAGTGACCCCAGTCCTGTATCTTGACCTTGATCATGATGGGTTTTATTTGAAACCATGTGTGTGATAAATTGGCATCTCACTATCAACACAAACTATACTCATGGCAAATTTCTGGGTTTGCTATTATCTGTAGGTCTCTGAGCTACAGTCACTGTGGAAACTAGGTGACGGGTAGAGGGAGTCTCTCTGTGTCATTTTTGCAATAACTTATAAATCTATAAGTGTATTAAAATCAAACATTGAGTCTCTCTTTTTTTTAGGAAGTGAGCACTAGGGACTCCCCATAAAGCCACCGATTGAATACTGTGTGGGAATGAAATATACCTTTAATTTGTAGCCAAGGTGCATGAGATGTGCTAACCAATGAAGCCATGTAGCCCAAGGCCTTCAACACTGACAAGGAAATAAGCTACAAATGTTAGATATTTTAAAGAGCAACTAGAGAGAGACAAAGGGAGAAAAAAGAGAGATTTTGCTTGACCTCAGGCAGGGTCACGTTTATTCACAGCAAGGAGGCAATTTGTGACCCACATGTGAGGACAGACAAAAATGCCTACAGAAAAAGATGGGGCGCATCTCCTTACAGAAGTGAAAACAACTTCTGTGGTCTGCAAGGGAGGCTGGGGAGGAGTGCAGTCTTTTCAGCAGAAAGCTATCATTGCTTACTCTGAGGTGATATAGAAAAATGTAAGGCAGGGATGATAAAGCTGTCTTCTGCTAAAGGGGGTCTTTGTTTGAGGAGTTACTTCTTAACTCTTTGAAGAGAAGATCCTCTGGTCATATAGCAGGAGCCATCCTGAACTCCCTGAAGAGATTTGGAAATTAATTATTAGAGGGCTATAGGCAGAGGATTTGCTAACAGAGTAGAGCTGAGAGATTTGGTGGGAAGGGTGGGGAAGAGGAGGAGCAGAGGTAGGAGAGAGTGGCCCAGTGACAGAAAGTGGGAACAGGATTGACAGGGACTGTGACTGCTCCCATTACCAAGACTGTGGCACTGAAACCGGGCGGTGGTGGGGCACGCACGCACGCACGCACGCACGCACGCACGCACACCTTTAATCCTAGCAATTGTGAGGCAGAGGCAGAGGCAGAGGCAGGTGGATTTCTGAGTTCGAGGCTAGCCTGGTCTACAGAGTGAGTTCCAGGACACGAGGCTAGCCTGGTCTACAGAGTGAGTTCCAGGACAGCCAGGGTTACACAGAGAAACCCTGTCTCGAAAACCCACAAAAAAAAAAAAAAAGACTTGCACCAAAATGTGCCAGCAGGGAGCAGAGAGCTACAGGGCATCAAAGCAGGGGAACAGGAAAAGTGAGTTCTCATGTAAAGAACAGTATTCCACCTGGGTTGAAAGAAATGAAGTTCCCTTTCAGCCAGTCTCTCCGTGGCACCTACAAGATCTTTTTTTGCGGATGTATCAGGAACAAATGGACCTGTGGCAGGGTGAGAGCCTTCAGGGAACATTTGAGTATAGGGTGAAGTTCAGTACAGGAAATGTTTTAAAAGACAGGGTAGAAACAGGTATGGGGCCAATAAGAAAGACGGCAATCAAGGGGAGGAAGAACGCGTGAGGGAACCAGGAGGAACTTATGTCTGGTCCCGATTGTGTAGGCCCCATTTCAAGTGTTGGCAGCGGAAGCAATGTTATTCATTATTCGAGGAGGGCACAAATCCAGCCTCAGCAGCAGTGTGATCTAATCCCTTTTAATTTTGGAGTGCAGAAGCAGTCAAGGAATGGAACTGGTCCTGGATGGTGTTGAGCTGATCTAAACTAGTGTGAAAAGAGGTGTGTGAATTGATGTGAAGACTTTAGTACAAATGGTTTCCCTCTTAGTCCCCAGAACAGGGTCCAGAGGGGCGAGAAGACTGATGAGTTGGGTGGCCCATGTCCCATTCATTCCCTTTTAGACATCACCTAAAATGCTTTTGAGTGTTTGAGGGCAGTGGTTTCTTGGTAACTGCTTCAAAGCTGACAGAGGGGTGATGAGGGGAAGGACAATTCGAGTCTCAGCAGAGGGTCCATCCAAGGGGCAAAACTCCAAAATATAAGTCAAAGGGTCGTAACTGCACAACAGTGTGAGGAACATTAAGAGACATGGGGGAAACTTTTGTATCAAGATGAGCATGCAGTTGTACATCTGGCTGGACCGTGTACCAGAGTTCTGTAGACATATGAGGTAACCGTAATTAGCTGTTTGTTTCCATCAGATCCCTGCATAAGAACAAGTGAAGTGGGAATTTCTGGTTTCTTTGTGTCATGAGTTGTTTTTCTGGAAACTGTCTTAGGAGAGGATGTTCACCGAGAGCAGACACATTGGTGTCTTTCTGGAAAAGGGCCATGTGGTGTTTTGCTACAGTGGCCTCTTCAGTTTAGAAAGAGTGTATTAGTCTAACCCGACAGACAATGGATGACGCTGTGGCGTGGGTTCGCCTTGTCACTCTTTGCTGGTCTTTGTTGGGCTTTGCTGACTCTGGTCTTCATTGATGATGCTGTGACATTGTACTGCCTTGCCTTCTTTGCTGATTATTGTTTGTAGTGACTTTGTAGAGAGAAATGCACCAAGAACTTCTTGTGATATTCCAGTGGCTTTTTGCGGCTTCTTCGCAGACTCGGACTGATTGGCAGAGCGTCTCACAGATTCTTCTAGATCAATCTGCCATTTCTAATTGGTGGATAGTGTTTGTGAGTGAACTGAACTACCACTGCTGGTGCATGTGGACTGAACTGCTGATATCCTGACAACGAAAATTGGAATTGCCCCAGAGAACTATTTCTAAACAGGTCCCCATCCTCCGTTGACCTATTGACCTTTCCTTTCTACTACCTCTGATGGATGGTGGGATAGAAGGGAGGTTAAAGCATGTAATATACCTTATTAAAATAGGTTAAGAAATGTCTAAGCCAAGAGTGAAAGACTGCCCAGGACACAGCCTGCCTGGGTTCTTTTCCAACCAGAGAGCTGGGCAGCTCTACAGCTGCCTGGGCACATATCCTATGGGGGAGCATCTGACCTGCAGGAAGTCCCATGGTTAGACAAAGCCCTGTGGTCCGAGGTCAACAGCCACCATCTTGGCTCCGGCAGCTCAGTCAGGGAAGTACCTGACCTGCAGGGAGTCCCGAGGTTAGACGGAGCCCTGTGGTCCAAGGTCGCCACCATCTTGGCTCCTGTGACCAAGCAGCCAGCTCATCCATAGACCTGTGCCACATCTAACATGGGGAAGATCCCACTACCTAATACTCTCTAGAGAACCAGCAGGAGCAGGTTAATCACCACTGCCCTTTTCCATCAGATGTGGTAGACCTGTGACACATCTGACACAGGGAAGATCCTACTTCCTGAAACTCACTCGAGAACAGACAGAAGCAGGATATTTGGTAGAAGTGGTAGGCATTCAAGAATCAGCATCAGCAGAGCATTTGAAATCCAGTAACAAGCCCTGTCATGGGCCGTTGGCCCTACAGAGTGATCAGCGCTTGGAGGGCATCTACCATCTTTACTACCAGGCAGACCAGACAGGCAACACCAGGTACAAAGAGACAACCCAAGTATAGCATTGCTTGGGACAAGGCACACTAGGGCTTCAATGACACCCAAGAGTAGGGCAGCACATCAGCAATTTGTCCCGAGAGAAACCCAGTCATCCAGTGGTACGGAAATAGCATTACAGGCCAATGGGAGGTTCAAGCACCAGCCAGTGATAACAGGACTAACTAATGCCAGAGATAACCAGATGGCAAAAGGCAAATGCAGGAACATTACTAACAGAAACCAAGGCAATATGGCAGCATCTGAACCCAATTCTCCAACAACAGCAAGTCCTGGATACACCAACAGACCAGAAAAACAAGATTTGGATTTAAAACCACTGGTCATGATGCTATTAGAGGAAAACAAGAAAGACATAAATAAATCTCTTAAAGAAATACAAGGGAACATGAATAAGTTAGAAGCCCTTACAATGAAAACACAAAAATCACTTAAATTCAGGAGAATATGGGTCAACAGATAGAAGCCAATAAAGAAGAAACACAAAAATCACTTAAAGAAATGCAGGAGAAATTGAGTCAACAGGCAGAAGTCATGAAAGAAGAAACAAAAAATATATTAAAGAAATACAAGAAAATACAAACAAACAAGTGAAGGAACTGAGCAAAACTATCCAGGATATAAAAACAGAAGTAGAAACAACTAATAAATCACAAAGGGAGACAACTTTGGAAATAGAAAACTTTAGGAAGAAATCAGGGACCATAGACGCAAATATCAACAACAGAATACAAGAGATGGAAGAAAGAATCTCAGATGCAGAAGATACCATAGAAACCATGGACTCAACAGTCAAAAATAATGCAAAAAGCAAAAAGCTTGTAACCCAAAACATCCAGGAAATCCAGAACACAATGAGAAGACCAAACCTAACGATTATAGGTATAGATGAGAGTGAAGATTTACAACTAAAAGGGCCACCAAATATCTTCAACAAAATTATAGAAGAAAACTTCCCTAACCTAAAGAGAGAGTTGCCCATGAATATACAAGAAGCCTACAGAACTCCAAACAGACTGGATCAGAACAGAAATAACTCCCATCACATAATAATCAAAACCCCAAATGTACTAAACAAAGAAAGAATATTAAGAGCAATAAGAGAAAAAGGCAAAGTAACATATAAAGGAAGACCTATCAGAATCACACCAGACTTCTCACCAGAGACCATGAAAGCTAGAAGATCCTTGGCAGATCTCATACAGACTCTAAGAGAACACAAATGCCAGCCAAGATTACTATACCCAGAAAACTCTCAATCACCATAGATGGAGAAAACACGATATTCCATAATAAAACCAAATTTACACAATATCTTTCCACAAACCCAGCCCTACAAAAGACAATAGGTGGAAAACACCAATACAAGGAGGAAAACTACACCCTGGAAAAAGCAAGATAGTAAACAACTTTCATCAAGCCCAAAAGAAGATAACCACTCAAATATAAAACTAACATCAAAAATAACAGGAAGTAATAATCACTACTCCTTAATATCTCTTAACATCAATAGACTCAATTCCCCAATAAAAAGACATAGACTAACAGACTGTATACGTAAACTGGACCCTACACTTTGCTGCTTACAGGAAACACACCTCAGGGCCAAAGACAAGCACTACCTCAGAGTAAAAGGCCGGAAAACAATTTTACAAGCAAATGGTCTTAGGAAACAAGCCGGGGTAGCCATTCTAATATCAAATAAAATAGACTTTCAACCTAAAGTCATCAAAAGAGACACAGAAAGACACTTCTTACTGGTCAAAGGAAAAATCTACTAGAAGAACTCTCCATTCTGAACATCTATGCTCCAAATGCAAGGGCGCCCTCATTCATAAAAGAAACTTTGCTAAAGCTCAAAGCACACATTGCACCTAACACAATAATTGTGGGCGACTTCAATACTCCACTCTCCTCAATGTACAGATCAAGAAAAGAGAAACTAAACAGGGACACAGTGAAACTAACTGAAACATTGGAGCAATTGGATTATATATATATATATATATATATATATATATATATATATATATATATATATATATATATATAAAACATTTCACCCTAAAGCAAAAGAATATACCTTTTGCTCAGCACCTCATGGTAACTTCTCCAAAAATCAACCATATAATTGGTCACAAGACAGACCTCAACAAATATAAAAAGATCGAACTAATCCCATGCCTCCTATCAGATCACTATGGAATGAGTGGTCCTCAATGGCAACAAAAACCACAGAAAGCCCACATACACATGGAGGCTGAACAATACTCTATTCAATGATACCTTGGCCAAAGAAGAAATAAAGAAAGAAATCAAAGACTTTTTAGAATTTAATGAAAATGAAGGCACAACATACCAAAATTTATGGGACACAATGGAAGCAGTGCTAAGAGGAAAACTCATAGCCCTGAATCCCTCCAAAAAGAAACTGGAAAGAGCATACACTAGCAGCTTAATGGTGCACCTGAAAGCCCTGGAACAAAAAGAAGCTAATTCATCCAGGAGGAGTAGAAGACAGGAAATCATCAAACTCAGGGCTGAAATCAATCAAGTACAAAGAATCAAACACCATACAAAGAATCGACAAAACCAGGAGCTGGTTCTTTGAGAAAATCAAGATAGATAAACGCTTAGCCAGAGTAACCAAAGGGCACAGAGACAGTATCCAAATTAACAAAATTAGAAATGAAAAGGGGGATATAACAACAGAAACTAAGGAAATGCAAAAAATCATCAGATCCTACTACAAAAGTCTATGTGCAACACAACTGGTAAATCTGGAGGAAATGGACAGTTTCTTAGACAGATACCAAATACCAAAATTAAATCAGAATCAAATAGATCAACTAAACAGTCCCATAACCCCTAAAGAAATAAAAGGGGTCATAGAAAGTCTTCCAACCAAAACAAAACAAAAACAAAAACAAAAAACCCACAGGACCAGATGGTTTTAGTGCAGAATTTTATCAGACCTTCAAAGAACACCTAACACCAATACTCTTCAAATTATTCCACAAAATAGACACAGAAGGAACACTACCCAACTGGTTCTATGACACTGATACCAAAACCACACAAAGATCCAACAAAGAAGGAGAACTACAGGCCAATATCCCTTATGAATACTGATACAAAAATACTCAATAAAATTCTTGCCAATCGAATCCAAGAACATATTAAAACGATTATTCACCATGATCAAGTAGGCTTCATCCCAGGGATACAGGGATGGTTCAATATAAAGAAATCCACCAATGCGATCTAATACATAAACAAACTCAGAAAAAAAAAACATGGTCATTTCATTACATGCTGAAATGCATTTGACAAAATTCAGCATCCCTTCATGCTAAAAGTCTTGGAAAGAACAGGAATTCAAGGCCCATACCTAAGCATAGTAAAAGCAATATACAGCAAACTAGTAGCCAATGTCAAACTAAATGGAGAGAAACCTGAAGCAATCCCACTAAAATCAGGGACTAGACAAGGCTGCCCTTCTCTCCATATCTTTTCACTATAGTTCTTGAAGTCATAGCTAGAGCAATTAGACAACATAAGGATGTGAAAGGGATACAAATTGGAAAGGAAGAAGTCAAACTATCACTATTTGCAGATGATATGATTGTATACTTAAGTGACCCAAAAAACTCTACCAGAGAACTCCTACAGCTGATAAAACACTTCAGCAAAGTGGCCGGTTACAAAATCACCTCAAGCAAATCAGTAGCCTTCCTATACTCAAAGAATAAGCAGGCTGAGAGAGAAGTTAGGGAAATGACCCCCTTCACAATAGCCTCAAACAACATTAAGTATTTTGGTGTGACTCTAACCAAACAAGTGAAAGATCTATATGACAAGAACTTCAGGTCTCTGAAGAAGTAAATCGAAGAAGACCTCAGAAAATGGAAAAATCTGCCATGCTCGTGGATTGGCAAGATTAATATAATTAAAATGGCCATCTTGCCAAAAGCAATATAAAGATTCAATGCAATACCCAAGAAAATCCCAACTCAGTTCTTCATAGAGTTAGAAAGAGTAATTCTCAAGTTCATCTGGAATAACAAAAAACCCAGGATAGCAAAAACTATTCTCAACAGTAAAAGTACTTCTGGGGGAATCAGTATCCCCGACCTCAAACATTACTACAGAGCAATAGTGTTAAAAACTGCAAGGTATTGGTACAATGTCAGGCAAGTGGATCAATGTAATAGGATTGAAGAACCAGAAATGAACCCACACACCTATGGTCACTTGATCTTTGACAAAGGAGCTGAAACTATCCAGTGGAAAAACGATAGCCTTTTCAACAAATGGTGCTGGCTCAACTGGAGGTCAGTTTGTAGAAGAATGCGAATTGATCTATTCTTATCTCCTTGTACTAAGCTCAACTCCAAGTGGATCAAGGACCTCCACATTAAAAGACACACTGAAACTAATAGAAAAGAAACTGGGGAAGACCCTTGAGGACATGGGCACAGGGGAAAAGTTCCTGAATAGAACACCAATAGCTTATGCTCTAAGATCAAGAATTGACAAATGGGACCTCATAAAATTACAAAGTTTCTGTAAGGCAAAGGACACTGTCAAGCGGACAAAATGGCAACCAACAAATTGGAAAGGATCTTCACCTACCCTGCATCCAAAAGAGAACTAATATCCAATATATACAAAGAACTCAAGAAGTTAGACTCCAGAGAGCCAAATAACCCTATTAAAAAAATAGGGTACAGAGACAGTAGGTGTTGGTGAGGATGTGGAGAAAGAGGAACACTCCTCCACTGCTGGTGGGAATGCAAGTTGGTACAACCACTCTGGAAATCCATCTGATGGTTCCTCAGAAAACTGGGCATAACCAGAGGACCCTGCGATACCACTCATGGGCATCAAAGAATACCCAGAGGATTCTCTGGTATGCAATAAGGACACATGCTCCACTATGTTCATAGCAGCCCTATTTATAATAGCCAGAAGCTGGAAAGAAACCAGATGTCCCTCAGTGGAAGAATGGATACAGAAAATGTGCTATATTTACACAATGGAATACTACTCAGCAATTAAAAACAATGAATTCATGAAATTCTTAGGCAAATGGTTGGATCTGTAAAATATCATCCTAAGGGAGGTAACCCAGTCACAACAGAACACACATGGAATACAGTCACTGATAAGTGGATATTAGCTCAGAAACTCTGAATACCCAAGACACAGTTCACATATCAAATGACTCCCAAGAGGGAAGGAGAGCTTCCTGATCCTGAAAAGGCTTGTTCCAGCACTGTACCAGGACAGAGAAGTAGGAGGGGGTTGATAGTTGAATGGGAGGGAAGAGGGCTTAGGGAACTTATGGGGAGGGGGGAACTGGGAAAGGGAAAATCTTTTGGGATGTAAATAAAGAATATAAAAATAAAAAATTATAATAAAAAAATCTAAGCCCACAGATAAGCTTCATTAAAAAAAAAAAGTCAGTTCAAGTCAGTAGCCAAGGAATGAATCTGAACAGAAAGTATCTAAATAATATTCCTTGCTGTTACAAATGATGAACTTTGCACATTTATTAGATATATATAAACAATACCATCTACTATTTAATGAAGAAAAACCATAGTTTGTCAAGTGAAATACAATCCTTGGCTAGAAACAACTTAATAAGGAGACATTTTTTAAATTGGGGCCATTACCTTAAATGACTCTATGCAGTATTTGAAAACATGCATTTTAACAATACATCGTTCTACCTGCATTCCAAGATTACCCAGGAAATGTATTTTATATTGTCAGGCTTTGTAAAAGGATAATTTATTTCTAAGTTGTATTTGCCAATAAAGTATTTTTCAGTTTCCAGTTCAAGAAAAAACATATTCCTAGAAACAATGCCTGCCTTGTTAATAGTAAAGCATTCATTTTAAAAAGTTTACACTAAACAATCAGAATTTCTTTCTGAAATTAACCCTATTAAGAGAAACTTTTAGAACTCTCTACATTCTCATTCCCTACACTCAACCACAGATGAAGGATGCAGTCAGTCATGTCAACTATGTAATAAATAATGTACATGTGGACAGAATTTATAATGAAAGCTAAAGCCAGCTCTTTGCTCCTCTGATGGTAATCTCTAGCTTTCCAGACACGGCAGTAGTGTGTTCCATAACATCACTCTATTTAAAAATAGATGGATTGTTTAGAGATGTAATTTGTAAAGCAAGATAACCAGATTAGATGAGTTTTAACAAATAGTGTCTTTTGGAATTTCTTAGAAAACATTTACATTCATCACTGGCAAAGCCAAAATAACCCTTCTAGGCTTCAAGGTAAGAGTACAGGCACTGGAAATGGAAATCTCTATCAGGGTAGAGACTAGATTATAGCCTCAAAACCCCACACAGGAGCTCAGGTTGGAGGAAGTCTCCTTCATCCAAATCATCTCCCTGAAGAATCTGGAGGCTTGGGAATCCTTAGAATTGTAAGAATTAATAGAATCATTTGTTGACTCTACAGATATACCAATTATCAAAGACACTGCTTGGATATACACAATATCTTTCCAAAGTTGTGAGTTTGATGACAGAGTATCAGGCATCCTCCTTTAAAGAGAAAACATGGTGGTTAGGGTATAAACCTAGAATTAGCTTTTGCTAAGAGGAAGAACTGAATGGCACGGGCATGATCAATTGAACTAATACACAGGTCCCATACCAGTTGGGACTAGTTGGATGGTGAGCTTATGCACAAGGTTCCCCTCTTTACGGTAGCATCATACAGAGAGATTGAGAGCAGAGTGATAATTGTTATTTGTCTCGCAGTTATTTGAGACATTTAGGATATGGGTACAGAGTCTGAGATTCCTCTACTGGGCAAGAGACTCCATCCCCTGTCATGTGATACATGACAAGTAATTCATTGCTTGCACAATCTTTTATAAGCAATTTATATGCATGCTTTTGAATATTATTTTACATCAAAGAAATCTTAAGTTTACTTTAAACTTGTTTTATTTTAATTTCTTTGGACTTAATATTAACAGCATATACAGAGTCCTACATGATGGGAGATGAGAGGAGATGATAGGATGGAAAAAAATAAAAATTACCCTCTCCCTCCATACATATGTCTCTGTAACTAAATTACATTTGTACTTAACATAACTGTTAGCATTAACTTGTATGTCTTAATTATCTTCAACAGTTCGAATACATTTCAATAATGCTCTCTGAGTGTGATTATAAGTCACAGCCACAAGAAAGGTTAAAGTGAACTGTGAACTATATAGGAGAGGGGCCTCAGACCATCTTGTGGAGTTGCCTTAATCAGTTTAGATATTAAAATTTGAACGTTCTAAATTGGGGCCACCATTACATTTCTCTAATGTATATTGATACCAGATTTTGGCCAAGGGCTAACAAATGACCTCAGTATGAGTTCTTCCAAATGGAGGTTTTAGATAAACCTGCAGCCAGGCTGAGGGTATGTAATTCATAATGGAGAATTTGGAAACTGTGGCAAGGCCCAGGATCAAGGACAAAACAAGGGTTAATATCTAGTCACCTGAAATGTCCTCTAAGTCTCAAAATGACTAAACACAGATGGATAGTAAGGGAACATCCACAATCTATACAGTTACAGAGTTAAGAATCCACTGGACCAGTGGAAGGTTCTCAGAGCTTTTGGAGGATCCCGTGATTTTCACAGCCACTGGAAAGTATCCAATTCCTTCTGTGGAGCAGGTCTTAGGACAGAATGAAACTTTAGTGAGTTCCCAGACCTAATGGGGCACCTCTGAGTTGGGCCCAATGGATTGCCTTGTCCTGGTGTTCTGTTATTCTGCATGCATGTTCTGGTCAAATGCAGCATGGCCAGAGTGTGTCAGAATGAGACAGTAGGTGTGAAAGAAAAGTCAGAAACATACAAAGAAAGGCTGCCTCAGAGAAATGGGTAGTGCTAATGGTCCTGGGCTAGGGAAACAGCAAAAAGCCAGAGGTGGTCTCCAGCCACAGTCAACTCTGATGTCCTATCCCAGATCTTTGGCATCATCATGTTAAATTACTAAAGAGTAGCTGCAGAGAAGGGGAAGGCAAAAAGAGAGATCTGATCTTAGGTGGGACCGTGTTTATTCACAACGAGAGAGCTTGGTCCTCCATGAGTGCTGATGGCCAGGATTCCTACAGAAGAAGATGACATGTGAGCCCTGATAGGGCTGGAAATGACTTCCGTGGTCCTCAAAGGGAGCTGGAAAATGTAATCTTTCAGAACAAAACCTGTTACCACACATAAAAGCTCACTTGGTTTCCTAGCTGACATTGTATCCCCGCGACTTGATGAGAATTTTTTTAAAAGATAGGGAAAATCTTGGAGCCAGCCAGCAAACATCACTCTAAAGTTTATATTGCTTCTAATTCAGAGCACATAATTTCTGATTATTACCTTAGGTAAAATGAAAAATATCTCAACTAAAAATTCAAAACTTTTTCCTCAGAAATTGTTAAAAGTTGTATTATTAAGTCATCCAAATTAGAATTGATATAAGAAGCTTAAAATACATAGTAATTTTTTGTGCTAATGGGCTGAAGTGCCTCTTGAGTCTTTCTTATCATCAGTGTCTACAGTTATACTATTTCTGTTGGGGTAAAATTGTCTACATAATGTCATTACCTAGGTCCCCTGTGTATAAAGATAATGGAAAGTGCTTCCACATTTTGCAAGTGCATTATGTTCTAAAAGAATATTAACTTTATCTAATGTAAGTTTCTAAGAGGAACATTTCTGAAACTCTAAAAAAAATTACTAAAAATGCCTTTAGATTCACAGCTGCAGCAACTTTTATAAAATAACATATTTTGAAAGATATCACTCTACATGTGTTGTTAGGATACGAGAGATTCGAAGCTTAAATATTCATCAGCTCCATCTATGCAAAGTTTAGATGTCTGTTGGTTAGATGTCGAGACAGCCTGGTGTTAAAATCTGTTACTGAATAAGATAGCTAGTTCACACTACAAAACGTAATACCTGGTACATCTCAAATGTATCATATAGCTCATTCTGCCTGTGGTTGGCTGACACAGTTCTGCAGTAACTACACAATGTGTTCCATGGGTATATTCTCATAATCTATTACTCTTCAGACTTAACCTCTAATGGTTTCCATAAGTGAAGATGGAGAGCTAGCGAAGAAAATGCCACTTTGGTATTCTCACTACCCGAGGCATGTGGATCTGGGAAGCTAGTTTAACAGCATTAGAAAGCTTGTAATTTCAGCCTCAGAGGCTACCTTCCCCCTCTAATACATTTAGAAAATACCTTACATTTTGAGGTGGTTTTATTTAAGCTAGCAATAAAATGCCATTTATACTATATGAGGTTATATAGCATAGCTGTTACAAGGTCTACTGTGCTGACAGTTTATAACGAAAGGACAGTGCAAAATGCTAGCCATTCTACTAGAGTGATCTCTTGCCACCCTCAAAAGTATTTTCTTCTTTAAGTACAAGTATAGTATAATGTTTTACAATAGTTTTGAATCATTTGAAATATAATAAAATATAATTATATACTATAATATACACAATATACATATATTACAAGTTATATACTTATTATATATTATATATAAAATATAACATAATGGAAATATGGTATATTTACATAAAATCCTTTGTTGCTATGGCAAAATATTTACAAAATAATTATGGCTGAATTATTTACAAAGAGTTTTACTTGACTCTGATTGCTAGAGAATCCAAGTCAGCATAGTATTGTTATCGTGATTCTGTCTATCTATCTGTGTTACTACACTGTGGAAAAGAAATAGAAAACACACACTCAAGTGTGTTGAGTGGCCTACCTCTATAGCAATCAACGGCCACAAAAACTAACTCCATTAAGACCAGCCTTAATTCCTCTGAAAACAGTGTCTCCATGACTTACCTTCTACTTATACTCCATGCCTTAGGGGTTCCACGCTCGGGGAAAACATGACAGCAGCTGCTGTGGAGCTCTAAAGGGTCTGAGAGACTCCAAGGGGCGATGCAGTGGTGGAAAAGGAGTCTAAGTAGAAAAAAAGGCAAGTCTTTTAAAACATGGCCTCACAAAATTGGAAGGAAAAATGGCTGAACAGGCACAAAGGTTAAGCTGAATGAGCTCAGGGATGCCAACATCCAGGACAGGGAGATGTTCAGCAGCCTGGAGCTCACACAAAATCTGTCTCAGGTGTCCTGTCTAGCTTCAGGGTCATCCAAACTCTGGGCGACAGCAGGATATCCGAGATGAGTCTAGGCAATGGTCCAGCATTTATGGTGCTTCAGAAATCGGAAACCTTGAGTCAGATCAACGATTCCCTGTAATAAATACTTACATACAAAGCTGTCTTGGCATATATGTGTTACATAACACACTGCATTTTCCAATGACACTAGAGTGACTGAATATTCAATAAACAAATACCCAATGGAGAGGTGAGAAAGATAGCGGGACAGAGCAGTGCTTGAGTGGTAGAGAGATGTAGAACTAGAGATGATGGCGGTGAGGGTTGCAAGATAAGCCTGCAGTGGACAGGAGAGTATGCCATTGCTGAACGGAGCTGACAGAATGGTGTACAGCAGTCCGGAGTACGCACTCCAATCAGGACCCACCACACAATCATCCTTGTCCTGAGCAATGACAGGGTGTCCAAGACGAAGAATGGTTCATTTTCTAGGCTGGACCTCATCAAAAGACCCCTTTGCTCTGTGCTGCCCCTGGCGGCTACTTTGGTGGCCCCTGGATGTGTTGAAGCCCAAGGTTCATGTGGATATCTGTGGGCCTACAGGAACCGAGATCCATGTTGCTATCCCCGGTTGGAGTTACCACCGAAGGCCATACGGAGAGATGTCTTTGATTTTGGCCACTGCCTGAGACCATATTGATGTCTATGGTCTGTTCTGCCACTGAGATACATGTCTGGATCCACGGTACTACTACAGCCAGGATCTGTGTTGATGTCTGTGGTCTGTCTGAAGGCCTCACAGATGCCCATGGTCTGTGTTGCAGCCTGAAATCAAGTTGACATCCATGGGCCATCCTGTCACCAAGGGCTACTACAATAGTGTCCTTGGCCTATGCAACTGCGGAGGTTTGTGTTGATGTCCGTGTTCTGTGCTGCCACCAGAGACCATACTGAGATCTGTGGTCCATGCTGCCACCGGAAACCATTTGAAAGACCATGATCTGTCCTCCTGCTGACTGTAAGGGAAAGGGAGCTACTTTTAGCATGGTGTTAATGACAGCAGACTCACAGTTGAGAAAGAGAGATATAGAAGACTTCTGTCACAATGCCTATCCCCACCCCACCCCACCCCCAAAAAGAAACTGCCTAGACAGAAAGCCATCGAAGAGAACTCTTAAAAAGTTCTCGTGATAAGGATGCTAAAGTATAGCTCTGCACAATTAATGGCTCCTGAGAGGAAGGGGGTGTGGGGTGGGCTTTTTTCTTTCTTTTTCTTTTTTTTTCCTTTGGAGGAGGGGTGGAGGTCACAAAGGTTGCATGGCAGACTTGGGAGGAGTGTGAAGTGAGAGATTTCAGGGTTCTTGATGTGAAATTCCCAATCAATAAATAAAAATATTATGAAAACAAAAAAATATTATGAAAACAAAGGACTTCCACATTGTCCCAACACTGCCAAATCGGGCACCAATGTTTCTATCTATGAGGCAACATATTTTAATGTTTATTTACATTGTGAAAGCACTAAATTATGGTAATCAATATAGCAATGACATTACAGTGTGTTTTTATCGTATGAGAATTCAAAAGCCTACTGTTGGAAATTTAAATTATGTAATATACTCTGGCTAACAATTATCACAATGCTCTACATAAAAATTTAAATAAGTGTTGAATACAAGAAATAGAAAGCTTTATTTTTTTTAATGTGCCACCATTGCAGAAATGAACAAATAAGATATGCCACATCATATGATAGATTTTGTAAGGACAGTTAAAAGGTAAAAGATCTAAATAATCATAGATAGAAGTGAGCCCAAATTACAAAGGGAGACCACAGGAAATGCTGAAATGTGTTGTAATTTGCAGAACGTCTTAAATTATATTTATGACATATTCTATAATGCACACAAATATCATATTTGTGGGAAAATACACTGGCAGGATAAATGTTAATCTGTCATTAAAGTTTCCTCAAGAGAAGGGGGAAAAGAATAAATTAGAGATGGTAGCTTCGGGGCACTTCAAATTTATCTATAATGTCATATTTACCTTAGCAATCGAAAACATGTAGCAAGTTGTTTCAAAAACTGCAAATTGGGATGCAATTCGCTTTCATCAGTAGTAAATATTGTCTTTTAAGAGTATTTTAGAGTGACACAAAGCATTAGCATATATTAATGAGTTACATCTGTATGTATGTACATATGTCTGGTATGCTTCCAGTAGCTCAGTCACCACCGACTCTGTCATCCTTTCTCTGTGTTGAGTGCAGAGGGAGATGTATGCTGTGTACTGTTGTACCTACAATTCCAGAAACTTCTCTGTGTCTAGACTTGTATCTCTCCTTCCCCCACTCCCACGTACTTCCCAGTTTTTAATAACATGCTTACCAGAGACCCTGTTATCTCCTCTTAGTTTTTATTTGGAGAACCATCACTGAGTATTGATAAGATGAAAAGAATATTGTTTACAAAACACACTGTGAATGTTAAAATGTGTCCATCCTTACTCATTGGCTTCATTGAAAGGACAGAGGCCTTATAACAACAAATCTGTTTGGCCATGTATCTTTCTTGCTTGCACAAGGTTTAGACGACACGAGTCAATTGCTCAGCAGTGTCAGGACGCATGGCTGCGGGACAAGGAATCACTCACAGACAGCATGTAGACTCCTATGCTTGGAATCCTGCCAACCGTGGAGTTAAATGAACTTCTGAAAGCTTCATAAACCTCCCAGCTCAGACATCCCCTAGTGTCCCAGTGTCCCACAGGCCAATTTTATGATTCGTGGGTCCTCCCACGCTCTGTGAGGATCCTACAGAACTGCAGCATCATTAGAAGAACACTAGTCTGCCTCACTCATTACAACCATGGTGGGTCCAGAGGTGTGGCCCCAGATGCAGCATCAGAGGCCACTCAGCTGCAGCAGAGCCATCCCCTTTCCAATCTGCATCAGAATCTGAGGTCAGATCAAAGAGTGCAAGTCGATGAGAAACAGAGCCTGCCTTGCCCACAAAAAACACAGATTATGCAAGGCTGTGAAGGACTTCAACCACGTCTACCATTGACCCTACCCCCACCCATAGAAAAATCATTGTCCCACAGCTTCCCATTGGGGAGACAAGATTTCCCAATCCCTTCGACCTCCCCCTTCTTTGACAGGCATTTTGTCTACAATATCTTTTTGTTCTCCTGGGGTTTTTTGTTGTTTTGCTTTTGTTTTAAGGGGTTTGCAGTTAGGGATTTGGATTTGAGTTTTAGAGATAGACTTTCCCTTGGTAACACGAACTGACCCAGAAGTTCCACGTACTCCCTTCTCAGCCTCAGAAGAACTCACATCACTGGCATGCATCTCATTCAGCAGTCCTTCAAATCTAGTCTCGGCTTCTGCTTTATAGCACCTCAACCTGAAACAAAGGCTGGTGTGTGAACTAGAGCCTGTAACAGCAAGGTTGGGCTAAGAAAGGTCAGGTAGGGTTGGCTGTAAAACTGCTGGAGTGAGCAAGGGAAAAACAGACGGTCTGTGCGGTATCACTGCTACCAGGAACCAGGTAGAAGTCAAATTAGATCTTACCAAACAAACAACCATTGTCTTTTCTTCTTCTTCTTCTTCTTCTTCTTCTTCTTCTTCTTCTTCTTCTTCTTCTTCTTCTTCTTCTTCTTCTTCTTCTTCTTCTTTTTCTTCTTCCTTCTTCTTCTTCTTCTTCTTCTTCTTCTTCTTCTTCTTCTTCTTCTTCTTCTTCTTCCTCCTCTTCCTCCTCCTCCTCTTCTTCTTCTAATTATCATGTCTGAAATAGATATTTCTATTCACATTGAAGCCATCACATCTTTTACAAATATTTATGTCCATTTTCCTGTGCTGTACACCAAGTTTTTCTAAGTACATAAGCAACTATAATTTGATGTGAGCCATGAACTATAGAGGAAGATGTTCACTTTCTCATGACAAGATGGAAAGCAGCCATCTAGAGCAATGAACATTTTAGTAGAACTGAGACACAGATGGATTCACTCAACTGAAGTAAGCCAGACGGGGGCCAAAAGGCAGCACAGACAGCGGGGGTGGGGTGGGGGTGGGGGAACTCAAGGTATTAATGAAAGGAGAGTGAAAAAGTTCACGTCCCAAGTTCCTTAAGAAGGATAAAGCCAGGATTCAGCATCAGCCTCGGCTCCAAAGATTGTGTTCACCCCATTTCTGCTAGACTTAGGATTGAAAATGAAATCAGACATATCTAAAAATTATCATTCATCAAACATGACTAGAGCCAGTCCCCACATCTCTCGCTTTCCATGACAGGGGCCTCTTGTCCTTTCTCCTGTGCAAAAAGCCCAGAAGCACAGGGTCATGAAGGTCTTTTCTGAACACAGAAGCTCCCCTGATGGGAGTTGGCGGACAAAAATACTTTCTGGGTTAGAAAGTCGCTGATGGTGAAAAGCTTCTGAGACGTCGCCCTTTGCCTTGTTCCTGTCCTGGCTCACTCCGCACAGCGGTCAGTCTGTGAATGAAGCAGCAGGGTTTTGGTTAATAACTCAGTATACTTTTATACGATGCTATAGTCCTCGTGCCTTTAGCAATTATTGCTTTGGCTCTGGAAAGATAAATGGCTCAGTCCCTGCTCTTTCAGAGGAAAAAAAAAAAAAAAAAAAAACTTCAGTTCTCAGCACCTTCACTGAGCAGACAGCTCACAACAGGGTGTTACTCTAATTCCAGGGAATCTAGCGCCCTCCTCTGGCCTCGACAGGCACGGACATGCACGTGTACATATCCACACGCATATTTATAATTTAAAAATTAAATTATTTTACTAATACTTTTGCTGATTTTAAAAAATGCTAATTTTAAGTGATTATTCAAATCTTACAAAAATAAAAATGTTTTACCTTTCCCCAGTAATGGAAAATAGTTTGTGATTCTGTGCTTAGCTGATGTAAATTATCTCCTCTGGACGCACCCCAAATGTTGCAGAAAGGAACCTGAACAATTTTTATTAGGGAATGACAAGTAACTGGAATATAATATTAAGAAACTCATAATAAAGCAATCTTCAGTGCAGTCATTTACTTCAGCAGTTGATGGATTCTATTAGCAGAGACATTTTGGCAGTGGTTTCCAGGTGGGGCATGATTAATCATGACTCCTGCAAGGCACTAATTTTTCATTAACCAAGTAAATAAATATTTTTACATCTCTTAATTTCAGTGCCTAAATCAACCAGAAAGAAATTGGTTTATTCACTAGGGCATGAGAGAGTGCTTCAAAAACTAAAAGCCAGTGTTGACCAGAAAATAATTTAGGTACCAGGACAGGGGGATAGCATAGGGGTACATACTCGGGGCAGGAAGAAGAACTAAGGCTGACCAAGATTCTAGCAAGAATTGATTAGGATGATGGCTCATTCAGTAAAATACTTGCTGGTAAGCATGAGTTCAGATCGCCAGCACCCACAGGAAAAGAGACACAGAAGCAAGCATCTGTTATCCCCTATACTGGGAAGATGGAAACAGAAGGATCTCTGAGGATTGCTACTTCATTAAGTAGACACTGTCAAAAAAATAGATGGAAAGTCATTGAGAAGGGTATTCAGTGTTGACCTTTGGCCTCTACACACATCCTTACAAATGATCATGCATACATAAACATCTCAACATACATATACTACACATACTGGGGGGGGGGGCAGTCACATTCCAAGTGTCCATTTCCACTTTCACACAGTGTCCAGATCTCTGAGCTGGACATGCATAAGGATGTCTTTGTCACGGAGTGAGAACTGTATAGAGAGGTTATGCTGGGACACAGAGCCTTTCAGGGTAGTCAGGAAAGGTCCCCTAGCAGTTAGACCTTGACATAGGGCAAGAGTTGTCTGCAGCAGCCTTCAAAAGAACCAGCGTGCTCCCAGCCACATAGTATCCGGCATGCTCTGGGATGGTTCCTCCTCCTGTTTTAGCACGTGTTGTCATGGAATGGTCTGCTGGTTTAAAACCCAGCTTTCTTAGGCCAACTCCACAAGCTCTGGCTCAGTACGGCACGGCTGAAAGGCAGAGATCCGCCCTTCCAAATTTCCCCTTGCCATTCGTAGGTTGTATTCCAATAAAACAGATAGCATGGATTCAGAGTTAATCAGGAAGTTACTAGGATAAATAAGCTATGTTCCACCTTGCAGGAAAGGCCATGACACGCAGATGCTGAACTTCCCAAAGACATAATCCTACCTTTTCAACAACCTCTCAATCAGGCTACACTCTGCATAAGGATGCCATTATATGCCTCCAAAACTTGCTAAAAACTAATAAATATAAAAAAGATCCAATGTATGTGTTAGGTAGATGACTCAGTGGGATGCTTGCTGCAGAAGCACACAGATCTGGGTTCAGATCCCCAGGACCTACACAAGTGTCAAGTCTGACCACACCTACATTGACCCAAGCCCTGGGGAAAACAGAAAAAGGTGGATGCCTAAAGACTTCCTGACCAGCCAGTCTTGCCGAAATGCCAAGTTCAGTGTTTAGTGAGAGCTCTTACCTCACAAATAAAACAAGGTGCCCAACATAGAAGCAGATACCAGATGTCCACCTCTATGTTCACCAGATGCCTGGTGAGCACACACGCACACACATATACATGTGAATATAGGTTATGGTGGAAAATGTTATTGGACACAAAAGGGCGAAGAGAGATTCAAATTCTACACCTATGGCTGGCTAAATTTATCAATGACATGTCGCTCATAGAATAGGGGGGTCTCGATTCCCTTGATTGAAAATTAAGATCAATAATAACTGTGAAGAAGGAATGTTATAAGGATTAAGTCAGGTGCATGTTATAAGCCCTGAACATGGATCCAGGTACTTGGGAAAAGCTCTGTAATATTTCTGGCTGGTTGAATAAATGAATGAACACACGCCTAGGTAAGCAAGAAGGTTTTTGAAATTAAATGAATGCTGAAAATATTAAGAAAGTTAAATCCTTAGCTTCTAAATCAGTAACAACGACAAAACTATTTTTATTTACCAACTTCTTTCCCACTTCCAGTGTAGTTTTTTTTTTTTTTAGCTACTAGAATCAAAAATGTGATCGTTCTTTATTTTCACCCTGCCTGACCTTGATTTCTTACATGGCTGTGGTGTAAATCACTCAGAAATATCATTTAAACCATAGCCCAGCAGACCCTGGCAGCCTCTGGATTCAGAGCTGCTAAACCACACAGGAAAGCGAATCCATTCATTTGGCTTTCATTTTGTGTATCTTTCCCATCGTCTTCGGTGGTTTTATTAATTTCTAAAGCATGGTCCGTGCGTAGCTCCTCAGAACTTGGTGATTATGTGGTGCCTTCTTCCATGTTAGCTCCTCAAATGGCTTCATTTATAGGCGCAGCTGTCTCATCGTGACTTCCCCAGGAGCGAGGCGGAACCAGCGTTTCCCCTTCTCACAGCCCATTTGTTCTTAGGCACGTGTTGCGGCATACATTAAGTTCAATTTCTCTGGAGTTGTTATTGAGGTGTAGAACCATGCACAGTTGGATGGCATCATGCCCTCCAAACAGGACAAAGATGAATAATGCAGACAAAAGGGCGGACACCAGGAAAGGTAAATTTCCCGATCTGTGACATTCATCTCACGCCACAGTGGAGAGTCCAGATTTCCCCAGGAAGAGAAGAAACTGCATGAACTGGAGATGGATGGTCCTTTCTTATTTATAAATAATTTCACACATACTGTTTGATGTTCTACGCGATGACATAGGAATTATAATAGGCCTTATTTTAGAGACGAGGAAATAGAAGCACAAAGGGTTATGTAAATCAAAGTCTCGCAGTTGGCTCCTTGAATAGCAAGAACTGAAAATACAGGATTTTTTTAACACCAAAATAACAGAATCCTTCCAAAACAGCCTTTCTCCATTCAGACAAGGCTCTGGGCTTTCACCAGCCTTAGGGGCAGATGAATTCTGGAGTTCTTATCAAATCCTGTTATCACATTCTCCTTAGCATATTCCTCTGGGAACTAACCATGGATATGCTCCACTTTCAGAAGCCAGCACTGTGAGAGCATGCACTCACTTGAGTGTTTGTCCTACTTGGTTGGATTCCCTTGGAACTGAATACTCCAAAGGGTTCACAGCATCGTCTCGCCAGGGGAGCATTGCGCATGCTTGAAATTTCCTTTTGTACATTATAGCATCTAAGTAAATGTTGCAGTCTCCAGTATCCTGGTGATAAAATGTAGCACAAACATCTCCTCACCTCCAAAAAAATGAACCTAAGGATAATCAGGTTGTATTGTAGTTTGTGAAAATGTGCTTGTGCTAACGTAAGAACAGGTTCCCACGAAGGATTACGTTTTCTTGATTGCTCCTGCAAATTCCCGGGGAGCCTTTCTCACCTTACTTTATTGTGGTCCAGCAAAATCCTTCCAGGCTGGAGAGAGATGGCTCAGCGGTTAAGAGCACAGACTGCACTTCTGAAGGTCTTGAGTTCAAATCCCAGCAACTACAGGGGTTTGCAACCTCATAGGAAGAACAACAATATCAACCAACCAGAGCTCCCAGGGACTAAGCCACCAACCAAGAGGGCATATGGCTCCAGTTGCATATGTAGCAGAGGATTGCCCAGTCATGCATCAATGGGAGGGAGGGTCTCCTCAACCAATGAGGTATATGGCTGCAGCTGCATATGTAGCAGAGGACTGCCCTGTCAGGCATCAATGGGAGGGGAGGTCCTTGGTCCTATGAAGGCTCTATAGATGCCCCCAATGTAGGGAAGTCAAGGATAGGGAGATGGGAGTAGGGTGGGTGAAGGAACACCCTCATAGAAGTAGGGGAAGGGAAGATTGCATAGGAGCTATAAGTTGGTAAATAAAAATAGTTTTGTCCTTGTTACTGATTTAGAAGCTAAGGATTTAACTTTCTTAATATTTTCAGTGTTCATTTAATTTCAAAAACCTTCTTGCTTACCTAGGCGTGTGTTCATTCATTTATTCAACCAGCCAGAAATATTACAGAGCTTTTCCCAAGTACCTGGATCCATGTTCAGGGCTTATAACATGCACCTGACTTAATCCTTATAACATTCCTTCTCCACAGTTATTATTAATCTTAATTTTCAAACAAGGGAATCGAGACCCCCCTAGTCTATGAGCGACACGTCATTGATAAATTTAGCCAGCCATAAGTGTAGAATTTGAATCCCTCTTCCCCCTTTTGTGTCCAATAACATTTTCCACCATAACCTATATTCACATGTATATGTGTGTGCGTGTGTGTTCACCAGGCATCTCCCAGGGGATAACATTTGAAATGTAAATAAAGAATATATCCAATTAAAAAGAAAATCCTTCCAAAAACACCTCCAGACTCCGCTGCTCTCATACAGGACTATGCTATTGAAGGTTTGATTCGTGTCTTAGGTACATTTTCCAGATTCAGAAATTACCTAACGATGCCAGATATGGAGAGCCTGAGTCAGAGACCGAGCTTAGGGGTCTGGGTGACATCCAAACCTATAGGCAGTTTGTGGGCATGCTCCACACCCTCACCTGCCCTTCCATTGCTGCCTGTATCCACAGAGCTAGAGCTCTGCGTTTCTCTCCTAATATCTGGATTCATGTATGGGAATGTCTAGAGAGCTGTCTTTCCATTGGTCTAGCCAATGGGCCTGAATTGAAGGAGATTAACAAGCTGGCACCTTCTCTCCTGGGCCGGCCCTGCTGTCTGAGCCTGCTTCCACATCCTCAAGTTCATTTCCTTCTTGTGTATTCATCTGGGATTTAAAAAACAAAAATACAAAAAACAACAAAACAAACAAACAAAAAATGACAAAGCTGTTTGTTTCCACACATTCTTGCATCTCCAACTAGTACCTTCAGAATATGCATGACATCTCTCTTGTTTAGCATACTGAATATTCTTAATTCCACGCTATTGATCAGTCACTAGATCTACTGCAAATAGCGAAATCTGAAAAGAAAGAAAACCAGATGCACCGTGGGTATCGACAGGCAATTTGTCTGTGTCCTGAAAAGGGCCTTTTAATCTCATCTCGGCATTGCTGCATTCACATAATTAAACACACCGTGCCGTGTATTATCTCTCCCTCCTCCTCTTCATTTTGTTTTTGTTTTTGTTGTGGTGAGGTGTTTGGGTTTTTTTTCCCCCACTGAAACTGGCTGGCAGGATGTTTCTGCTGTGCGCTACACTGACCCCTCAGAGGCCATTCTGAGTCAAAGTCTTCAATGCAGAGCTTTCTTTGGGAAGTGAGCCTCCTGGGAAGCAGAAGGAAATTCGATACGAGGATGCATTATCAAGTTAGTGCTCAGTGCTGGATCTGCTTGAAACATCTGAGGAATTTCATGAAACGCTTCTGAATCAATCTCTCTCTTTATAAGCCCTCTCTGCTTCTCTTTGAAGAGAGGAAACAGAAAGCATTTTTCCAGTTGGTTCTCATCCTCCTGTGGATAGCAGTGTTAGCAGGGCCTCATCTCCCTCAAAGGCGAGGGCTTTACGCTAATGAGAACTGAGCATATGTCTAAGGACACCCAATGTCAAGGCCCCAGAGATGCTCAAAGCAAACAGAGGTCCACAATGACAACAGTTATTGTAGTATTGTTCTACACTTGGCTCTCTGCCTTGTGGGATAGTTGCAGCTAGTTAATTCCTGCATCAAACTGGCTGTCACAAACTTGGATAAAATAGCAGGGTCCTCCAGAAGTGTCTTGCCCAGTTTTCTGAGGAACCACCAGACTGATTTTCAGAGTAGTTGTACCATCTTGCAATCCCACCAGCAGTGGAGGAGTGTTCCTCTTTCTCCACATCCTCATCAATACCTGCTGTCTCCTGAGTTTTTAATCTTAGCCATTCTGACTGGTGTGAGGTGAAAACTCAGGGTTGGACCCTGCTATACCACTCCTGGGCATATACCCAGAGGATTCCCCTACATGCAATAAGGACACATGCTCCACTATGTTCATAGCAGCCTTATTTATAATAGCCAGAAGCTGGAAAGAACCCAGATGCCCCTCAATGGAGGAATGGATACAGAAAATGTGGCATATTTACACAATGGAATACTACTCAGCAATTAAAAACAATGAATTCATGAAATTCTTAGGCAAATGGTTGGAACTGGAAAATATCATCCTAAGTGAGGTAACCCAATCACAAAAGAATACATATGGAATGCAATCACTAATAAGTGGATATTAACCCAGAAGCTCTGAATACACAAGACACAACTCACATATCAAATGATTCCATTCAGAAGAAGGAAGGAGAGGGCCCTGGTCCTGAAAAGGCTGGATGCAGCATTGTAGGGGAGCACCAGGACAGAGAAGTGGGAGGGGGTTGATTGGGGGTTGAAGTGGGCGGAGGGAAGAGGGCTTATGGGACTTATGGGGAACTGGGAAAGGGAAAATCATTTGGAATGTAAACAAAGAATATAGAAAATAATAAAAATGAAAAAAAACATAATTGGATGAAATAAAAGATAACGCTGTCTTCAACAGCCTCTTTTAGATTTCCCCCCTTAGTCCTGGACTAACCTTTCATGTTCCCCAGCCAGTGTCTACAGAGAGCAACAACTAAACATTGCTGAGTCAGGGCTTGATGCAGCAGTCAACCTGAAGAGTGAATAACATACACTTCCTTCAGCAACCATTTTCAATTTCCCTTGACCAGAATTCTAACAGCACAAGGTGGCTTTTCTGTTTGACCTAGAATTATGTCCTCTGGAAAACTTAATCTTCATTCATCTTATTCTGGTTAATCTAATATTACTACATGCCTGTTCAAATGAACATAGAAATGAACATGATCATACGAAAATAGAAGAGTTCCTGACTGAGTACTGAATATACAAACACCGAATACCAATCCTAAGTCCATTAGAGAACAGTAGGTCTACCTCTAAGGGACTATGGAGCTCAAATGTCCCACAAGAAATATGTCCCCTCTCTTGGTCTGTTAAGCCCATGAGTGAGTTGACACAGGAGAGCTTCATTCAGTAGAATGTTTACTCAATAAATGTGTCACACCCAGGACAATCACAAACTCTCATCTTAAGCCACCTGGGCCAATCCTATATCTCTATCCATTGCTTAACCACACCACTGTTTTCTAGTCATAGACAAAGGAAGATCATAACCAAGATGGACTGTTTCACTGTGAGAACAGAACATAAGATAGAAGCTAATCAAAACTGCTGAGAATGTTTTCATAACCTCAGATGGACAGCTGTCACTATCTTCTCACCAAAGCCCCTGCCAAACACCATTTTTTCTGTCTCTACAAACATGGTTACTCTAGAGACCTTTGAGAGGCAGCATCAGACAATACTGGATATTCTGAATCCAGCATCTCTCTCTCTCTCTCTCTCTCAAGTGCCCTCTCTTTCATTCCTGTTCTCCTGAGACTTGGGCATATCTCTGTCTCTAACTCATTCTTATCTCTGACTCATTCAGTCAAATCTTTCTCTGGTTCCTCACTTTGTCTACCCCTCAATTAGACCTGACTTCCAAACACGGCTGCTTCCTTCTACAAACTGTACTGAGGGCGTGGCTATATGCCAGCTAGAGGGATTAGAAGTCTGCGGCATGTCTGTATTCTGATGGATTGATCACACAGGCCCTTGCCAGAGCAGCCATATTGCTGGATTAAAATTCCTCTACAAAATCAAAATTAAAGAGGAAAGGGCATTTTTCATCTTCTTTCCTGGGAAGAACTTAGACGAACGCCAGGCCAGTGACCAGAAGTCAATATCAGAAGCACAACTGGAGTATACCAACTGGTGGACTATTGACCACATGAGTACAAGAAAGAAAGGAGACATCTTCACTTGCGAATCAGGACAACACAGTAGAGATCTTACCTGATAAGGAAAGTACCTTGTGATGGTTCATATTGATTGCTAACTTGAGAGTTCAGAATCAATTAGAAGACAGGCCTCTGTTGAAGTGAGACAACCCACCTTAACAGTGGCTGACACCATCCCCGGGACATGGGTCCTAGATTGCATAAAATGGAGAAACCTAGCTGCGCATGGGCCCCCCTCCCCCCCCCCCACTTGCTGGCAGGCGATGCGGGATGATCAGGAGCCTAAACTCCTCTACTGGGATTTCTTTGCCATGGTGGACTTCTCAAGAACTGGGAGTCCTTTGTTTCAGTTGTTTTCATTGATTTTTTTTTCTACAGCAACATAGAAAATAGCTCATAGAAATCCTGAGGAGAGGAACAATTCTCCAGTGTGGATCTCAGCTTCCCAGGTGCAGGAGCTGAGACGTTGTTTCTTTCGCCTTGGGAATATGGAGATCTTTACTGAGTTCTACTTGAGCAGCACTCTACATAACTACCAAGTTTGTAACTACTTGAAGGACTGCTGGCCAAGCAAACTGAAACAGGAAACAATTACTTTGGGAAGAATTTCCCAACGAGGCACAAACCCTCCCCTACATGCATGCAAGCGATTCTGTAAGGAAACTCCTCTCTTCGCGCTCATCAAATGAATGTAGGAAACCACGAAAGTCCAAGTTCATCGTGAGGGTGGAGAAGGACTACCTCTAAGATGTAGATCCTCTAAAGATTTCCGATCTTCAAAACATGTGTTACAAAACATAGTTATAATTAAAGTACATGTAGATCTATCCAAGGCAGTTTTCATTTTCTACACTTATTTCCATCGAGCAGCCCTTTGCAGAAACAAAAACTTCCTATGTTGCTCCCTAGTGCCACGTTCTGTTTCCCCAGACATTCTTTTGAAAACATGCTCTAATGCCTTTCTTGCCTAAGACCAACTATATAAGCCAGATCTGAAACCCTTTCAGAGCTACACACTGGGTTGCTAAGTATCCTCCCAGCATCTTTCGCCAGTAGCCCTGTTCAGAGTACACAGTCTCATGTGTCCTTCTTGTAAGCAGCCTCATCCCTTCATAGTGCAGAAATGAAAAATGTGCACCATCACCTCATCAGATTTCTTGCACAGACCCAGGTTAGAGCGCAGAGCTACAGTGTCAGTCTCTCGGCTGTCTGCAGGGTGGCGTGGTGAGTTGCAGCCTGTGCTCCGACTTTGTCAGCTCTTAGTAAATCACATCTAAGGATAAAGAGGACAGCATTGACTGTTGATGAGCCCTGTTCTTCATTCTGCTTTTCCTACAATGCACTGAACGGCACAGTAGTAGATAGTTTACGCTGCAAATATATAGTTACAATGAACAAAGCCCAAACACACAAGCTGCAAAGAAGACCGTGCTTCCTGACAGCAGACGGGAAGGTTTTCCAGAACAGTAAGCATGAGGTTTAGAGATGCAAACCCTTCTGACTTCTCTTTCTGAGCATCTGTAAGGACTCTCTGCTCTGCTAGGTGCCTGTAGATTTAGCATTCTAGTTTGCACTAAAACACACCTCGCAATTAAAAATGTGAAATTATTTAAATAAAGGAAGCAATTCTCATATTTTGCACTGTGTTTAAAATTCTGCATGCATAATTGTGGTGTCACTGAGTCTGACGCAGCTGTATGGAACAGAGGTCATTGTTATTTACACATCACAGAAGAAGCAGAGGAAAATGTGCCCAAGGCCAGCCATGAGCCGGTGAAGCCAGAATTCCTACAAGATCTGCTTGGATCCATTAGTTTGGGGCTCTTTAAACTCCAGTGCACAGGTTTTCATTCATTTTGATGTACAAAATTAACATTAGAGCTTATAACTTCCTGGAAGAAAAACTTCAATTTGCTTTTTTTCTTTGGAAGGGAAACAGAGAGAGAATGAGTGAATCCAGGGGAGAGGGGAGGTGTGGAGAGACTGAGAGGAGTTGTGGAAGGGGAAGTGCGGTCTGGATGTAACGTATGTAAAGAATCAAAACAAAATATAAAATAAAAAACCAATAAATTCAGGATATGCAACATGTTAAAATATCTCTATATTAGATATGTTTTTACATGTGCTTATTACTACAGAAACTTTATCTCCTAATGCTTAGCTGCATTCAGGATACATCAAAAAAAATTATCAATCTCAAAAGTATATAGTTTACTGAAGGGGAAAAATTCTAAATAATTTACTGATGCAATCATATGTATTTTTCTGTAAATCTGTAATATTTCAGACATTTTTCAAATGTTAACACGGGCTCTTTTAAAGAAGCTACGCTATATATATATTCTCAAACCAACAGAATGATAAAAATTTGAGGAAAATTAGGAAGAGGAATACAGATAAAACAGGGAAATGGAGTTCTTCTGCCACCTGGTGGCTATTCTGTGTTATAGCAACAGCTATTTTAAAACATTTAGGAGATTTTTCTTGTCTCTAAAGAAGTATTATAATGTATATTTTGTGTTCAAAAGACAAACTACTCCCTCGGTGCGCTCTAAATATAAATGTCCTACACAGTTACCCTAAAAAAAAACTCCTTGTGTCCCAACTCTTTGTATATTGACGCTCATGTGTGTGGAAAAGAATTGAGAGATATCGCCGATGTTTTGCAATGATGAATTAGTTAATTCTAGATTGAATGCCTCAAAGTATACACGATTTATTATCAACGGCCTCTTTTTCCTAGACTCGCAACTAAACTTGCATTATGCTTCTTCTTTTTTTAACCGCTGACATAATTTTATCCAGTACTAAAAATTACAGATTTTGTAACAGCATATAAATAAGTTTCTGTTACAATCAATCGATACTCTGAATTAAAAGCATATAACAAAATATTTATTCACAAGCTGAAAGGCATGTGCTCTGTTTAAGGGTCAATTTTGATTCATAATTTACATTTATAGCGATGACTGCTTCAAAACTTGACAACATGCCTGAGCCTGGACCAATGGAATCAGGTCCTCGGCTCTGTGGTTGTTTCTCCTTTCTTCTCCCTTTGTATCGCTCATCTTTGGGACTGATGACAACTTCTTTCTTCAAACCTTTTTCTTCTGTTGAGTGCAAATAGGTTTTTGTTCCTTGTTCTCATCCGACAGAATAAGCACCCGCTGGGTTAAAATCTCAAATCTTTCTTTACTCTAGTCAAGCCAGCCTACCCACTTCTCCTCCAACAATAGCATAAACATTCTAGGATGCCCTCGGGCCACCTGATGTCTCGGATAGAGCATGTGATCCTCTGACACCCACGTAGACTCTGACCCTCTTACCTCAAGCCTTCACTCCTTTGATTTTTTTTTTCACTGAACACCGTACTTTGCAATGTTAACTTCTAACAAATTTCTGATTATTCTTACTTGGTTTGTCCATAAAAGTTATAGCATTCTAAAAAGCTACACGGTTCTTAATACACTTTCTGTTTATTTTCTTTTCAACCCTGCAGTATAGAACCCATGAACAGAGATCTTTGTTTGTTTGTTTACCTCACCTCACTGTGATGCACCCCGTGCCTGTCAGTCTATGACTGAATGCAAAAATATGTGACTGAATAAATTATGACCCATTCTGCTTAGTAAATAAGTGTGCGGAGCCGCAGTCAGCTCACAAGCATTCAGACATATACATTCACACAGAATATCACAATCTTGTGTTAACTAGTTGTACTCAGTGTCTGTTCCAACTGCTGTGACCAAAATACCTCACCAAAGGCATGAAGGGAAAAGGGGCTGATTTTAGCTCACAGTCCTGGGTTACAGTCCATCATTGTGGGGAAGACAGGGTGGTAGGAACAAGGTGGCTGGTCACAGCCACAGTCCAGAGGGAAAATGGATGCATGCGCATGTGCATGCGTGCTGACACTCAGTTCACATGCTCCACTCACACAGCCCAACACACAGCCTGGGAAATGGCGCCACCCACATTCAGGGCGGACCTTCCCACCCCAAATAACTCAGTGGCCTGCCCACAGCCCAGCGCGATCTAGAAGGTTCTTCGTCGAATCTCCCTGCCCTGCTGACTCAACATCGTTAAGTGAACCATCACGCTAGTCAATTTATAAGAACTCACAGTTTAGCTCCTAAGCCAATAACGATGCAGTCAACTGTGTACTAATACATTTTTGTAAGGTGGAAAATTATTTTAAGTCAACTTACATAGTCAACAATTTTTATAATCCTTAACCCATCAAATACACGATGCAACCCAAACATAAACCTATATAGATTCCGGGAAGCTAGATGCCGTATGTTATTAATAATGATCAAGCTGGAGAGAGAGTTAGGGAGGGAGGGAAGGAGAGAGGGGGAGAAGAGGAAGAGAAGGCAAGGAACAAGGGAGGAAAGGAGAGAGAAAGAGAGGCTAGATGATGATCACTCTGTGCTCTAGCATGTCCTGCAGCTACAAAAACCCCTAAGTGCTTTCTGCGACTGAAAGATGGCTTATGGGAAATGATATATTACAATAAAACTCAAGGATTCTTAAAGTTTAAAACTCTACCATGATACTACTTTGATGCCAGCATATAAAAAGACTATAGGCAAAGTACAAGATTTGGAATTATTGTGCAGGGATGACGGATTAACCCTCTTTTTGTTTGTTTCCCACTGCAGAAGTATTCCCAGTTACAGTGCTACAGAACTTACCATTTGAGAGGGAAAATAACTGCTTATTCCTAAAGTATTTAAGCTGTACTTGATGTAAGTTCATTCTGACTTCTGAGAAGTGATTATTATGAGTTTTCACCATGTTCAAAACAATACGTGCCTCTCTCGAGATATCCTCAGTCAGAATCGCTAGACTTAGAGTCTTTAGACTCACTTGCATCAAATGAGCAATTTCTTCAGTAAATTCAAGCTGAATCTGACATTTCTGAAGAACTAAATTATTCTCTCTTTTTTAAAAACACATTCGTTCTACCTGATTTTCTACATTGGGTCTCCTAGTAACTGCTTAATTTGTACAGACATATTTTCAGGCACCAGGCTATATTTTAATAAATGGGAGTATCTATAACTATTCTTCTTTTATATACATTAATACCCATTACTCCATAGTGTGCTCTTTGGGAATTCATGGTAGACATTAGGCATAGACAGAAGAATTCAAGGGTTAAATTCTTGCTGTTCAAATATCAATCCCAGTCCTGTATTTGACCACTGAAATGGCCTGCGGCCTTCACTATATCCATGGTCCCTGTCTAAGCCGTCCCTCTCTTCCAGTTCTCAGTTAAGCTAGTCCTCAGTTTCAGTGAATTAATATATTGTTGAGATTGCTTTCCTGTCCTGTGCTTTGCTAAGCAAAGGTTTTTGAGAGTACAGTGGGTCTTTACCATATGATTTTTCACTGTTTGGATGTGTGCTGTCCCTGACTTCTGCCCTGGAGGGTCATTCTATAGGGCAGACACACACATGCACACACACACACACACACACACAAAGGCTACAAAATTCTCTTTCTGTGGACCCTCTGATTCTCTCACACCCAAAGTCATCCATGCAATGTCTTTACATACCTTACCCACTGACGAGCCTGTAACATGCCTTCCTCTAGACAAAGACAAAGCAGTGTGTCAACTGTTGCCTTTCATACAGCCTGTCTCTTGCTTTTTACTGCATCTCCAGAAAACTAACGGTTAAAGAGTAACAGTGTCTCAGATGACATCTGCCTCTTCATCCTCAGTCCAGAAACGAGGCAGAACAAGTATCCTTCAATGAAATAAAAAGCAAAAACCATATTAATACACACTGACTAACAATTGCTATTTCAGGTAAGTTGCGTGACATGCTAATGTGTATACATTAATACTCCAGGATAAAATGATATTATTTGACCTTGAATAAGTCATCTGATCTCACAGTGCTCATCGGTGCCTTAGACATGATACCAACCATAATATACAAGTGAGTGAAAACCTACACTCCAGTAACACACGGCTAATATCAAATAACAATTTGCCATGTATTGTTATTATTTTATAGTACAGCAGACGTGGAATCCACACTGTGTGCACGTGGTCTCTAACAGAACATCTCACTCATCCAGTGCACCATCTAGGTCAATTTTCCAAATGCCTTTCATTAGCCAGCCAGGTCTCTTTTCTGGTAGAGCCTTGTGCATGCAGGCTTACTTCCACTGTTTTGTTTCATCCAGTTTTCTTTTCTCCCTGAAACTAGCTAAGATTTTTATAAGTTCGAGCAGGATCCAAATACCTCCAAAGCTGAGATGCCCTGAAGAGACTTGGTAGACCTCAATTTGTTCTTTGCCCTAAACCCACCTCCAAAGGAATCACTTTAAGTGCCGAGTTTCTGCCGGAAGGACATTGTAGGGTATAATAAGCTTGATCGGTAAATACTTAGACGTCCTGAAATGGTCACAAGGTATGGTGCCAGGAGCCTCAAGGAAACCGCTTTTGAGAAACCATTCTTTCCTACTGACGTGTATCCAGGGGTGGAAACGATGCTCTCTTCTTTTTCCCTCTCAAAAGACAATTGTGCAAAAAGACAACCTTTGTTTCCTAGGAATCCTATAATTTTTGTGTCCTTCGTTTTTGAGCATCTCTCTTTATCCCTCACAGTACATCTTTAATCATTTGTGACAGTGATTTTTTTTTTACTGCAACCCATTTTCCTAGATTCTATAAACAGGAGACACATGGCTTAAATTACCAGAGTCTCACTGTTCAAAACACCTCATTTGTCACTGCAAGAAAATAAAGTAGAAAGTTCTTTTTCAAAGTAAAAATGTTTCTTTTCAATTTAGCTTTGTAGATACTTAAGGAAGGGTTTTTCTTCTTCTCTTCCTCTTCCTCCTCCTCCTCCTCCTCCTCCTCTTCCCTCCTCTTTACTTCTTGATTTACTAAGTGGGCACTTGGACATCAGCCTCTCTCTCAATCCAGTGTCTCTTTTATTGTCATCTTAGAATCTTGTTGATAATATACCTTTCTGGGGGAATAATTTTTCTTGTGTTTTCTAATAGAATGACAATCATTAATTAGAAAAATCATGTTCACTGCCCTGGCTTTCTGAAGCTCCAGATTCCTGGTGCTCCTGGGATATTAGCATCTCTCTCTCTGCCTTTGTCCTTGCATTCTCTTTGGCCTCTTCCTCTCCCTAGATCTCTATATTTTGCATGGTCTACAATTATATTCTCAGCCCCAAAGTCTCTTTGATATCTACCCATAAGTGTTCTGTAGAGTAGGACTTCCCAATAGAAAGATAATTCCAGATACAAATAGGAGCAGTATGGGCAAGTTTTAATATTCTAGTAGCTGGATATTTTTAAATTAACAAAAACTGCTAAAGGGATACCCAAGTGGTTAAGAGAACACACTACTCTTCGAGAGAACCAGAGATCAGTTCCCAGCACCCATGTTGGTGCATAATTCCCATCGCGAACTCCAACACCTGGAAATCTGGCACCTCTGACCTCCACAAAAATCTGCATGCACGTGCAGATTCATACATCCAGATTCACACAGAGATTCACAAATGTAGCTCATACATGCAGACATGCAAGCATAGACATAATTTAAAATATTTTTGAAAGTAAGAAACAAGAGATGAAATAAATGGAATACTGTAGTCTACAATATCTCAAATGTTAAGGTTTTTGACATGACATCGATATGGTAAAACTTAGATATATTTTTCTGTGTCTCTAAAATTGAGTATGTATTTGAAACCACACATCTTAGACAAGATTGGCCACATGTTTAAAATGTCCTCTGTGGCCATGTTGCCACCACATATGTCAGTGTAAAGCTAATACCCTAAACATGTTCCCTAAAAACAGTGTTGGTTTTGCTTGTTTGGTTTGGAGTTTTTGCTTTGCTTTTTGTTTTGCTGTTTACCTTTCAGTGCTGTTGATCAATTTCTGGGTATCATGTTCATGAGGCTAGGATTTGTCTGCTAAGTGAAATTATCTGCTTCAAACTGTGCCTTGAGTCACTTATTTAGTATGCACTTGTAGTTATGTTGCAAATGCTTCAGGTTGACCAGGTCTCCAACAGTGTCCTGTTCCCTATATTATTTAGTATCTCATATATACCTCTGTTCCTATTTCCGATTTCTTTTTCAATACCAATAGCCCACTACAAAGATGGCTTTAGTTAGGCTCTGAAACTCTTCCAATAGTGAGGAATCAGAAAGGAATCAGAATCTTTCATGTCATCCTAGGCACTTTGTCTATAAAACAAATATCCCAGGCACTTCCGGTCTGCCTGCTCAAGTGCGGAACACTCAGGCCAACCAAAGCCAGAGGTAACTAGGTGACAAAAGGCAAGAACAAGAACATAATCAACAGAAGTCAATACATGATGACACCTTCAGAACCCAGCTCTCCTATGACAGCAAGCACTAGATATTCTAACACGCCTGAAGAGCAAAACTGTATTCTTAAATCCAATTTCACAAAGATGATAGAGATCTTTAAAAGAGGATATAAATAATTCCCTTAAAGAAATACAGGAAAACACAAAACAAACAAGTCCTTAAAGAGAAAACATAGAAGTCTCTTAAGGAACTTCAGGACAATACAATCAAACAGGCAAAGACAAAGAATAAAATCATACAAGATCTAAAATTGGAAATAAAAACAATAAAGAAAACACAAATGGAGGCAAACCTGGAGATGGAAAACCTAGGAAGGGAATCCAGAGCTACAGATGCAATCATAACCAACAGAATACAAGAGATGGAAGAAAGAATCTCAGGTGTAGACAATACCAAAGTATACATCAATCAAAGAAAATGCCAAATGTAAAAAGTTCATCCAGCCAACTTGAAACACTATGAAAAGATGAAACTTAAGAATAATAGAAATAGAAGAGGGAAGACTCCAAATTCAAAGGGCCAAAAAAATCTTCAACAAAATCATACAAGAAAACACCCCTAACCTAAAGAAAGAGATAGCTATAAACATACAAGAAGCTTACAGAATATGAAATAAATTGGGCCAGAAAAAAAATCATCCTACCACATAATAGTAAAATTACAGACTAAAGAGAGAATACTAAAAGCAATAAGGAAAAAGGCCAATAAAGGCATACCTATCATTATTACACCTGACTTCTTAACAAAGATTCTAAAAGCCAGAAGATCCTGGTCAGATGTCTTATAGATCTTAATAGACTACAGATGTCCGCCCAGACTACTATATCCAGCAAAACTCTGAAAAACCATAGATGGAGAAACCAAGATATTCCATTAAAAAAACAAATTTAAACAATGTCTTTCTATTAATCCAACACTACAGAAGATGCTTGAAGGAAAACTCTGACACAAAAATGGTAACTACACTCAAGAAAACACAATAAATTAATTATCTCATAGTAAAACTAAAAAAAGAAAAGAAAAGAAAAAAGAAACACACACACACCTCCAACATCAGCTTACACTTCCATACTGCTATTCATCTCCAAAGGAAGTCAGGACTGGAACTCAAGCAGGTCAGGAAGCAGGAGCTGATGCAGAGGCCAGGGAGGGATATCACTTACTGGCTTGCTTCCCCTGGCTTGCTCAGTTTTCTTTCTTATAGAATCCAAGATTACCAGCTCAGGGATGGCACCACCCACAATGGGCACCCCCGCCCCCTTAATCACCAACTGAGAAAATGCCTTAGAGTTGGATCTCATGGAGGCACTTCCGCAACTGAAGCTCCTTTCTCTGAGATAACTCCAGCCTGTGTCAAGTTGACACACAAAATCAGCCAGTATAATTGACCCCTTGTCAACTTGACAAACACATCACTATTAAGCCTCAACCCTTACTTTCTTATTCATCCCCAAGATCCAAATAACTTTAAAAGTCCCACAGCCTAACTTTCTAAAAAATGGGAAAAAAACATAAAATTCCAGAAGTTATGAAGAAAAAGACTAAAACCCAGATGATATAGTAATCCAAATTTCAGAATAATGAAACATATACTAAACAAAATTTTAAAACATAAAAAGTCCCACAACCTTTACATATTAAAAGTTCAATCCCTTTCAAATATCCAATATCTTTTAAAATTCAAAGTCTTTTAAAAATTTGAAGCCTTAACTGTGAGCTTCACTAACTTCAAGAGGGAAAAGTAACGGGGAACATTCACAATGAAAAACAAGATCAAACTCCATCTGTCCAATGTCTGGAATCCACTCATGATCTTCTAGGCTCCTCCAAAGGTTTGGGTCACTTCTCCAGCTCTGCCCTTTGTAGCACATGCTTTGTGTTCTAGGCTCCAGCTGCATGTACTCCACTGCTGCTACTGTTCTTGGAGGTCATCTCATGGTACTGGCATCTCTACAATACTGGATTCTTCCCTGTAACTAGGCTTCACCCATAGCCTCTCATAGACTTTCTTCATGGTGCCAAGCCTCAGCTCCTTTTCATGACTCCTTCAGTCCTGGGCCATCAATTGCAACTGAGGCTGCTCCTTCACCAGTGGCCTTCCATGGCCTCTCACAGTGCCAACCCTCAGCTGCTCTTCATGACACCTTCATGCCTTCAAAACCAGTACCATCTGGGTGACTCTTACATATTACTAAGTCCAGCCACAGCACAAGGTACAACCTTGGTTATCTCTGGAACATAGTCTCTGTGCTCTCAGAAAACACTTCCCAGAAGATTTCACCTCAATGATGCTAGTCTCTTCTTAATCACTGCTAATTTCTTAGTTCCAGCTAACCAGCATCAATAGTCCCAGTAATGCAAAAGTTTCACTTTAGTACTTCTGATATCTTGTTAATCACAGCTGAGTCTTCAGCCTCAGCCAACCAAAACCACAGAATCTTCACAATCAAAATTGCAATAGCCTTTATAATAGTCTTTAATCTTCCATCTGACATTTCATAAGCCAGGCCTCCATTTTCTGCACTGTCCTCAACATTATCTTCCAAGCTCCTACACAACATCCCAAAGAGTTCTTAAGACTGAATGGATCTTCTAGCCCAAAGTTCTAAAGTCCTTCCACAGCCCTCCCCCAAACAGTCACAGGAATACCACACTATGCTGGTTCCAATTCGTCTCAGTATTTTTTATTCGATATATTCTTTATTTACATTTCAAATGATTTCCCCTTTCCTGGATCCCCCCCTCTCCAAAAGTCCTATAAGCCCTCTTCCCCTCCCCCTGGTCCCCAATCAACCCCTTCCCAATTCCCTGTCCTAGTATTCCCCTATACTGCTATACTGAGCCTTACTGGACCAGGGACCTCCCCTTCCTTCTTCTTGGGCATCATTTGATATGTGAATTGTTTCTTGGGTATTCCAAGCTTCTGGGCTAATATCCGCTTATCAGTGAGTGCATACCATGTGTTTTCTTGTGTGATTGGGTCAGCTCACTCAGCATGACATTCTCCAGTTCCACCCACTTGCCTCCACTGCTGGTGTGGTTGTAAGCTAATACAACCACTCTGGAAATCAGTCTGGTGGTTCCTCAGAAAACTGGGCATAATACTACCAGAGGACCCCACTATACCACTCCTGGGCATATACCCAGAGGATTTCCCAGCATGTAATAAGGATACATGCTCCACTATGTTCATAGCAGTCCTATTTATAATAGCCAGAAGCTAAAAAGAGCCCAGACGTCCCTCAATGGAGGAATGGATACAGAAAACGTGGTATAATTACACTATGGAATACTACTCAGCTTTTAAAAAACAATGAATTCATGAAATTCTTAGTCAGGATTTTTATTCCTGCACAAACCTCATGACCAAGAATCAAGTTGGGGAGGAAAGGGTTTATTCAGTTTACACTTTCACATTGCTGTTCATCTACACAAGAAGTCAGGACTGGAACTCAAGCAGGTCAGGAAGCAGGAGCTGATGCAGAGGCCATGGAGGGATGTTTCTTACTGGCTTGCTTCCCCTGGCTCGCTCAGCTTGCTTTCTTACAGAAGGAACCCAGGACTACCAGCCCAGAGATGGCACCACCCACAGTGGGCCTTCCCCCCTTAATTATCAACTGAAAAATACCCCACAGCTGGATCTCATGGAGGCACTTCCCCAACTGAAGCTCCTTTCTCTGAGATAACTCCAGCCTGTGTCAAGTTGACACACAAAACCAGATAGTACACAAATTAACAAAATCAGAAATGAAAAGGGAGACATAACAACAGAAACTATGGAAATTCAAAGAACATTAGGTCTTATTTCAAAAGCCTATACTCCACAAAACTGGAAAATCTAAACAAAATGGGTTGATTTCTAGATAGATATCACATACTAAGGTTATGATCAGGTAAACTATCTAAACAGTCCCATAACACCTAAGGAAATAGAAGCAGCCATTAAAAATCTCCCAAACAAAAAAATGTTGAAGGCCAGGTAGTTTTAGTACAAAATTATACCAAACATTCAAAAAAGAGCTTATACTAATACTCCTCAAACTACTCCACAAAATAGAAACAGACAAAACATTGCTTAATTAATTCTATGATGCCACAATTACCATGGTACCTAAACTACACAAAGACTCAAAAAAAAAAAGAGAACTTCAGATCAATGTCACTTATGATCATCAACATAAAAATACTCAATAAAATTCTTGCAAACCAAATCCAAGAACATGTCAAAAACATCATTCGCCACCATCAAGTAGGCTTCATCCGACAGATGCAGGGATGGTTCAATATGCAAACACCTATCAATCTAATCCACTATATAAACAAACTGAATTTTATTTGATATATGATCATCTCATTAGAAACTGAAAAAGCCTTTGAGAAAATCCAACATCCCTTCATGTTAAATGTCTTAGAGAGATCAGGGATTCAAGGCACATACACAAACAGAATAAAAGCAATATACAGTCCCCAAATGGAGGAGCTAGAAAAGCTGAAGGAGCTGAATATTGCAGCCCCGTAGGAGGAACAACAACATGAGTCACCCAGTACCTCCAGAGTCCCAGGGACTAAACCACCAACCAAAGAGTACACATGGAGGGACCCAGGACTCCAGATGCATATGTAGCAGAGGATGGACTTGTTGGACATCAAAGGGGGAGGAGGTCCTTGGTCCTGAAAAGGCTCAATGCCCCAATGTAGGGGAATGCCAGGACAAGGAAGCAGGAGTGGGTGGGTTGGTGAGCAGGGGAAGGGGGGATGGGATAGGGAGTTTTCAGAAGGGAAATGAGGAAAGGGGATAACATTTGAAATGTAAATAAAGAGAGTATCTAATAAAAATAAAAAGCAATATACAGCAAGCCAGTAGCCAATATCAAATGAAATGGAGAGGAACTTAAAGCAGTCCCACTAAAACCAGGGACGAGAAAAGACTGCTTACTCTCTCCCCATCTATTCAATACAATTCTTGAAGTTCTAGCTAGTGCAATAAGAAAACAAGAACACATCAAGAGAATACAAATTGAAAAGGAAGAAGTCAAAATATCGCGATTTGCGTATGATAAGACAGTATATGTAAGTTATCTCTAAAATTCTACCAAAGAACTCCTATAGCTGATAAATAACTTCAGCAAAGTGGCTGGATATAAAATTAATTCAAACAAATCAGTAGCCTTCCTTTATACAAATACCAAATGGGTAGAGAAAGAAATTAGAGAAATAACACCCTTCACAATAGCCACAAATAGTATAAAATACCTTGGTATAACTCTAACCAAACAAGTAAAATATCTATATGAAAAAACTTCAAGTCCCTGAAGAAAGAAATGAAAGACAATCTCAGAAGATAAATCTCCCATGCTCCTGGACCAGTGGTATTAACATAGTGAAAATGGCCATCTTACCAAAGCAATCCATACCAAAATTCCAATACAATTATTTACAGACCTTAAAAGAGCAGTTCTCAATTCATATGGAAAAACAAAAAACCCAGGATAGCCAAAACAATCCTAAACAATAAAAGAATCTCTTGAGGAATCACCACCCCTGATCTTAATCTGTACAACAATAGCAACTGTACTCAAAACTGCATGCTACTGACACAGAGATGGACAGGTTGGTCAATGGAATAGAATCAAAGACTCAGATATAAACCCACACATCTATGGACACTTAATTTTGGCAAAGAAGCCAAAACCATGCAATGGAAATGAGAAAGCATCTTTAAAACTTGTCTAACTGGATTTCTGCATGTAGAGGAATGCAAATAGATCCACGCTCAGGGTGATATTTTCTAATCCCATCCATTTGCCTAAGAATTTCATTAATTCATCATTTTTTAATAGCTGAGTAGTACTCCATTGTGTAAATGCACCGAATTTTCTGTATCCATTCCTCTGTTGAAGGACACCTGGGTTCTTTCCAGCTTCTGGCTATTATAAATAAGGCTGCTATGAACATAGTGGGGCATGTGTCCTTATTATATGTTGGAATATTTTCTGTGTATATGCCCAGGAGTAGTATAGCTGGGCCCTCATTTTCGTAGACGCTGCCAGACTGATTTACAGAGTGGTTTTACCAGCTTGCAATACCACCAGCAATGAAGGAGTATTCCTACTTCCTCGCCAGCATCTGCTGTCACCTGAGTTTTTGATTTTCACCATTCTGACTGATGTGAGGTGGAATCTCAGTGTTGTTTTGATTTGCATTTTGCTGATAACTAAGGATGTTGAACATTGCTTTAGGTGTTTCTCAGCCATTCAATATTCCTCAGTTGAAAATTTTTTGTTTTGCTCCGTACCCCATTTTTAATAGGGTTATTTGGTTCTCTGGAGTCTAGCTTCTTGAGTTCTTTGTATATATTGGATATTAGCCCTCTATCGGACATAGGATTGGTTACTCTTTTAAGTGTCTTATGGACAAGAAATAAAACCAAGGACTCTCTAGTACTGAATTCAAGGACCTTTGAGATCTCCTTTCAAAACTAGTTTGGTATTGTTCTTTCTTTCTTTTGGGAGGGGTGATATTTTATTTATTTACATTTCAAATGTTATCCCCTTTCCTAGTTTCCCTGCCTCAAATCCCCATCCCATCCACCTCCCCCTGCTTCTATGAGGGTGCTCCCCCACCTCTCCACCTGACATTTCCCTCCACCTGACATTTCCCTACACTGGGACATAGAACCTTCACAGGCTGATGCCAGATAAGGCCATCCTCTGCTACATATGCAGCTGGAGCCATGGGTCCTTCCATGTGTACTCTCTGGTTGGTGGTTTAGTCCCTACAAGCTCTGGGGGGGCGGGACAGGGGGGAGGAGGTCTGGTTGGTTAATACTGTTCTTCTTTCTATGGTGTTGCAAACCCCTTCAGCTCCTTCAGTCCTGTCTCTAACTCCTCCACTGGGGTCCCTGTGCTCAGTTGTCCGTGAGCATCCTGTTCTGTATTTCTTTACCCATAGCTAAGACTCCAATGGGGAATGTGAAAGCTCTCAAAGTCCTATATATTCTTTTCACTGTGCTTCCAAACTAAACAGTAGTATGAAGTAAGAACCCCTCCCTCTGAAGCACATGAGTGAGCTACAGCAATGCATGCTAATGGAGACTAGAGGACTATTCATGAATCACATGAGTATCTCAAGTTGTCAGAACTGCTCAGGCCTTGGAAGACCTGACATACTCATCAGCTTATTAATGACAGTTGCTTTTCCTTCTGTGGGATCCTGAGCAGGTAGGTGACGTGTCATCCCAGCTTAAGCCAGTCTCCAAAATGAAAAAGCACTCTGAACCAAAGTGAGCTGCAGACACTATGCAGATTCAAAGTCTGTGTTGACACCGTGCCACGTTCTCATTTCCACAAAAATTTAAACTGCCTGGAAAACTTTTGATGTTACCCAAGGCAATTGACAGAGAGAACCTCCACCGTGTCTCTCACGCAAGGGCTGATATGTCTGAGATCAAGCCCTTCTGCCACTCTCTGTAAAATCCTTCATGTCTTACAGCAGCCTATAACTGAAAGCATTAGATTTATTTATTCCTCACATTGCACACTAATCACAGGACAAATGGCTGTCACATCATTAAAGTCCTTATCGTGGCTCACTGGAAAAACCAGAATCAAGCCCACGAGAATATGGAGGACATCGAGTTGCCTGTGTAATTCATCAAAATGCCTGCCTAGAAAAAAAAAATCTCACTGCCAGGAGAAATAATGGTTCAGTCTTCAGAGAGTAAGAATCCCAAGCTTCTGGAATTTAAGAAGATTCTCCTTGACTAGAGAAGATTCCCTAACTGGGCCTTTAATCCTCTACCCTACCCCAACCGTGTCCATTGTCATATCCACCTTACCAGGCTGTAGTAACAGTCCTGTCAATTTATTCTACCAAGAGCCCAAGTACCACAGTTAATGTGTGGTTGGATTTCTCACCCTCTGATACTCCCCACATTAGATATCTGAGTATCCTGGCCTCCTGCGTTCAGCAACATCCTACCAAGATGGTTGTCAGAATCCCCCATTATCTCTGGCTTTCCTTACTAATGACTCTCCAACCATTGTTATACGCTCTTCTTTCCCTACTTATCCTTGCTATATTCAGAATGAAGCTAAGTTCTACAAAGAGGTCTATTTTCTGAGCTTGCTGAACAAATATAGCTTCTGAACAGCTTCTGAACACAATACGCCCTCATCTCTTTCATCTCTGTATATTTTCCTGTATTGCTTTTTTTCTTTAACTTTGCCCAATAAACCATTTTCCAGCATCTCTTGTCAAATGTTAAGGGTTTGCAGGATTCACAAACAGCCCCGGGGAAAGAAATATATGTTCCCTTGTTGCCTCACAAAAATCTCTTGTGAATTAGGAACGATGATTTAGTTCTAAAGCAACATTCTATCATCTGGAATAGGGCATGTTTCTTTTAAAAACAAATTTAGTTAAAGCAAACATCCTCTTTTAAATCTAAGCTCAAAGTGGTAATGAAATAACTCGGATGTGCGAGCCAACAAAAACTATTCTAAGCACACACTAATAGTATACCCTAAATGCCATTTTAAATAATTATAAGAAAAACAAAGAATGGAAAAAGAAAGGAATAGAGAGGAGTAAAAGCAGAGGAGAAAGAGGGAGCTGCAGGGAAGAAGGAAGAGGGACAGAAAGCAAGTGGAGAAAGGAGGAAGGCAGAAGAGACAGCGGAGGAAGGAAATACTTAAGGAACACTAAAGGAAGAAAAAAGGAAGAACATGGGAATGCAGGATAGAGGGAACAGAGGGCAATGAACAAAAACATCATTTCTTCCTGCAGTACTCACAGTGCCTTACTAGTCATGATAAACGTAGGTAAAGTAATTCTCACTTAGAACTCGAAAAGCTGGTAAAGTCATTTGTCTCGTAATTTTGTATCAATAAGCCTGGAGAAATTCTGAGTTCATTTGGAAACTTACAGAGTTGTTTGGTTAGGCGGAAGAACAACCAAGAGATGGGATTTTAGTCGGCCTCCTTGTCTTTCAGACACAAGGTTATCTGCATCCAAGCTCTGAATCCAAGCTCTGTTCCAGAGGGAGACCTGGAGCTTCCAATCCATTTGCTAAAAAAATCATATAAGCACAACTCATTTACCCAGTCTTACTTCTTAGCAACAACTTTATAAAGCATTTATTATATTCCTTGCCTTTAGTAGTTAAGCAATATATTTATTATATAAAAAATGACTGTTCTTTGGAGTATTTTTGTAAGTTATAGATAAGGCATATGGTGTAAAAAGAAAAATAAAAGCAATGGCGGTGAGGCGTACTCACTCAAAAGAACTAAAAGAGCAGAGGCTGCCACTGGAGTGTGTAAGTCTTTGGATATTTTTCAAGAAACCTATTTCTGTAGGGATTCCTTGTAGGGAAAGAAAAAGGGACAAGTGTGGTTCTCAAGAGTGTGTAGATCATCAGAGAGGGATGCTTGTACAGGCAGGACTTGAGTGGGAGACGTGTCTGAGGAAAGAGAAGGCAGGAGCCATTCCCAGATACAGGGTTCTCAAAAAATGGTTCACATGCCTTATTTCCTCAGAAAATAATGTTGGAAACAGTGTTTAAAAAAAAAACTTGGATCGCAACAAGAGGGAAGATGGGAGGGCTTGGCGGAGAGAAGAGAGGAAAAACTGTGGTCAGGGTATGTTATATGAGAGAAAAATATATTTTCAATAAAATAATAAAAACTTAAGATTGCTCCTGAAGACGTTCTATTCCATTTGGATTTCATAAGCAAGATTCACTAAAAGATTTTGACTAAAAAGAATACTCAGTTTTTTAAAAAAGTTCAATTTGTTGGTAAATGAATGGAGATAGAAAAAATACCCGTGTGTGTGTGTGTGTGTGTGTGTGTGTGTGTGTGTGTGTGTGTGTGTGTAACCTAGACCAAGAAAGACAAATTATGTGCACACGGGCACTTAGCACATTGGTCACCCTTTGCTTTATCCAGCTTTAGTTAGGTTCTTGGGTCCTTTCTTAGGCCCAGTGATGACTTTTTGTAAAATCCATTTTCATTGATGTCATTGTTGAAATATGAAGTGTCCCCAAAATGGGTCAATAAAAGCACCGTTTCCAGATAAACTGCATCATGATGCTAATCTCACAGATGGACCAGCCCACTGGTGACCTCATAACTGAAGGATCCATTTGGACATAGGGCCAATGCAGAGGAAGTAGGGCCCTGGAAACATGCTTGAAGAACAACGTGCCTCTTGCCCCTTCTCCTCTATCTGTCTCTCTACTTCCTGGCTGTACTTTATTCCATTGTCTTCTGCCATAACCTTACCGTCTTACCACAGACCTGAATGCAGCAGAGCCAGGTAGCTATACACCGGAATCTGTGCAGCAGAGTTCATTTTTCCTTCAGTTGTTTCCTCAGGCGCTTCTTCACAGACACGAAAAGCAGAGAATCACAGAAAAGAAATATAGCATGCCTTGGAGGAAAACCCTTTGCCTTCAATGTCTGACCAGGCTCCCTAATCTTCCCTACCACTTCCAGAGGCTATCTCCTTGTCTTGTCCTGTCTTCAGTCCTTTAATGAGTGAAACTGAGTCATTTCACTTTTTTAGCACTTTATATATTTTTCTTAAGGAAACACATCAACATCCAGAGAACCTTTGACTTATAATGGTTACTATGAGACGTTTAGACTTCACAGCAGTGACAAAGCTGTGTGGAAGTAGTGGGAGCATTACTTTGGATTTTGTTTTTTGCTTGGCTTTGGTATAGAGCACGTATTGTCTCCAAGGGAAGTAACAGCCATCTGCAGCTATCATACATCCATGTGATCATGAGAGAAACAGCCATTTCTCTACAGTGCACTGTGTGGCTAAGCTATAACACTTGGTAAGTGAGATATATTCAATGCATTTCCAACTTGTCATAGGGTTTGGGGATGTAACCACCACCACCTTCTTATTATTATTCTTCCTCTTCCTCCTCCTCCTCCTCCTCCTCCTTCTCTTCTTCTTCGAGATCTTGTGCATTATTAGCAAGAAATGTACCAAATTGTCCCTAATGACTATGTGTGGCTTTCTAAAGTTAAAAATATATATTAAAATCAAATACGAAAGAGGCAGTATACACATATTATAGGAAAAGGTTTCATAGAAAGTAAGTAGAAGCTTGGTATAGTGGCACATCCTGTAATCTCAGCACCAGAAAGTTCAAAGCAGAAGAAATATAGTAGGGCAACCTGAATTATGATGTACTATCATGTCTCAAAAAAACAAAACAAGACACTACAGGATTTCCAATGTGGGAGTAAGGACAAGATAGGTAAAGGCCTCCAGTACAAGGCTTAGATGATATTGGGGGTGGGGAACTTCATGACCTCTGAAAATGCAAATGTCTTACCCTATAGGGTCACTTTTGAAAAAGATACTGGCACAGCTTCCAAGAGTATCATAGGAAAGCTGTGGCCAGTGTCATCTGACTGAGAGTCCTGTTACTACACCTCCCTAAGTGAGTCATCTGGTATTCACTTCAGACCCTCTAATCAACCATCATCCCCATAAGAAAAGATGGTACAGTGTGTGGTAAGATGACTGCTGAAATCTTTTCTCATCCATTGAGAGCTTGTCTCAGTGATCCCAGAACACAGGGTATGAACCATTTGACTCCAGATGTCGCCTGAGGCTCACAAACTTGGTCAACAGGAATTTGACTGTCCTGGGAGAGTTTTCTAAGTCTAGCCTCTCAATTACAGAAATAAAACCCAAAAGCATCCCTTCTGTAAAATAAAAAGGGAAAATCATAAATGTTGAAAATAAAGCCCAATGCCACCCCAAAGGCAAAAAAGAAAAAAAAGAAAGATAAATTTCTAGCCAATGCAATGTAAAAGTTACTGAGTTACACTATCATCAAACCAAGCATTTCATGTGAAGATACAAGACAGGAATGTATCCAACATCTCTTTACCTTAACACACAAGAGATATTAGATGGATTCTTTGCAGACCTTTAGAAACTTGGAACAAGTAATGTCTCATATGCATAATGATAGATCATATGCATTAGAGAACTAAACTCTAAAACTGTACAACTAACTAGCACTCAGTCTCCGATTTTACTATGTAATCATTTAACAGTCTAATTTAGGGTGTTATTGGATTTTTTCTTCCTTTCTTGTTGTCTGTGTTGTCAGGGCAAATCCAGGTTCCTGTGTTCATGCCAGGCAAGTGCTCTAGTCTGAATTATATCCCAGCTCATACATGAACTATATTTGTAAAACCTTGACTTTCATGTACCAATATAACAAATTTAACTATAGTATAATTTAAATCTATGTAAAAACATATTTTGATTTAACATTTGATTTATGTTTAACATAAACTGGCCATAATTAATTTCATGAAGAATTATCTTACTATTTTAACAATAAAATTGAAAGTGAACTAATACCTACCAGCGGAGGACATAGAACATCATTTCAAAAGGAAGTCTAGTGGATAAGTCCTAAAGATGTACCTTGAAATAAGGATACAAGAGTTCTAAGAATTGACATGAAAAAAAATCACTGTACTCAAGAAGTTAGACTCCAGAAAACCGAACAACCCTATTAAAAAATGGGGTACAGAGTTAAACAAAGAATTCTCACCTGAAGAACTTCGGATGGCGGAGAAGCATCTTAAAAAATGCTCAACTTCATTAGTCATTAGGGAAATGCAAATCAAAACAACCCTAAGATTTCATCTTACACCAGTCAGAATGGCTAAGATTAAAAATTCAGGAGACAGCAGGTGTTGGAGAGGGTGTGGAGAAAGAGGAACACTCCTCCACTGCTGGTGGGGTTGCAAATTGGTACAACCACTCTGGAAATCAGTCTGGCGGTTCCTCCGAAAACTGGGCACCTCACTTCCAGAAGATCCTGCTATACCACTCCTGGGCATATACCCAGAGGATTCCCCACCATGTAATAAGGATACATGCTCTACTATGTTCATAGCAGCCCTATTTATAATTGCCAGATGCTGGAAAGAACCCAGGTATCCCTCAACAGAACAGTGGATGCAAAAAATGTGGTATATCTACACAATGGAGTACTATTCAGCCATTAGAAACAATGAATTCATGAAATTCTTAGGCAAATGGATGGAGCTAGAGAACATCATACTAAGTGAGGTAACCCAGACTCAAAAGGTGAATCGTGGTATGCACTCACTAATAAGTGGTTATTAACCTAGAAAACTGGAATACCCAAAACATAATCCACACATCAAATGAGATACAAGAAGAAAGGAGGAGTGGCCCCTGGTTCTGGAAAGACTCAGTGAAACAGTATTCGGCAAAACCAGAACGGGGAAGTGGGAAGGGGTGGGAGGGAGGACAGGGGAAGAGAAGGGGGCTTACGGGACTATCGGGGAGTGGGGGGGCTAGAAAAGGGGAAATCATTTGAAATGTAAATAAATTATATCGAATAAAAAAAAGAAAAAAGAAAGAAAAAAATCACTGTAGAATATAATAGCCACCTAAGACACAGAGAATGGGGAGAGATATGCTTTCGTGGTATTTAAAGGAGAATTTATCTATAATAGATGGTTATCCAGAAAAGAACATAGAATCTTATAATCAGATTTTCAATGATGGGTAATATATTAGTCAGGGTTCTCAAGAGATACAGAACTTATAGAATGGACATTAAAGGGAAGTTATTGGAATGTTTTACATGGAATGTATTGGAATTTTTTACAGCTTGCAGTCTAACTAACCAAACAAAGACTAGTTGTGAATAGAAAATTTGAGAATCTAGTAGTTGCTCAGTCCCACAAGGCTGGGTGTTTCAGCCAGTCTTCTGTACAAGCTGGAATCTTGAAGAAGTAGGCTCCAAAGGATGTACTGTCAATGTGAGTACAATTGGACAAGGAACAAACAAGCCCTTCTGGCTTCCACGGTCCTTATATAGGCCTCCAGCAGAAGGTATTTCCCGATTAAAGGTGCGCCTCAAGATCTGGATAAAGGTCTATATCAATCCAGATCAAAACTGTGTGTCATCTCACCTGGATGAAAAGCCTGGTGTTCCAGCCTCAAGATCTAGATCAAAAGCATGCTCTCTTCCTGACACAAGATCACAGGTGTGGTCCATTTCTGGATTATAGTTCATTGCAGATATAGTTGAGTTGATAACTGAGAATGGCCATCACAGAGGGTATGTCAGAGAGTAGGCATCACAAAGAATGAAAATACCTGGAGGATGCTGGAAAGGAAGTATGTGGGAGTATATGGGTAGCATAGTAAGAGGATAACATGAAAAAAGTCAGTATTCTTCTCATACCTTGTGGTTTCTGGAGATTCAACTGAGGTGCTCTGACTGGGTAGCAAGAAGCTTTAGCACTAAGCCATCAATCTCATTAGTCCAAAAATCTTCTTTTCCCTGCTTATAATTTGAAATAGAAGTCACTCATAGCATAGATGAACACTGCATGCCCTCACTTGTAAGTGCGGTCAAAGTAGTTAAAATGATGGAAACAGGGAGAAGTTACCAGGAATAGAAGATTCTGTGAAAACCCAGATATTCATTAAATGATGTGACAGTGGGCCACATCAGAGGAATAAAGGCAAGAGATCTGTTATGGCCAAACATTGTAGAACACATTTTTAATTCCAGTATTCAGGAGGCAAAGGCAAGAAAATCCTTGTGAGTTTGAAACAATGATGGTCTATATAATAAGATCCAGGCTAGCTAGCTAGCTGTGCTGCACTGACTCTGTGTCCCACAAAACAAAACAAAAGGAAAGGAAGAGAGAGGGAGGGAGGGAGGAAAGGAAGGAAGGAAGAAAGGAAGGAAGGAAGGAAGGAAGGAAGGAAGGAAGGAAGGAAGGAAGGAAGGAAGGAAGGAAGGAAGGAAGGAAAGAAGGAAGGAAGGAAGGAAGGACGGGAGAGAGGGAGGGAGGGAGGGAGGGAGGGAGGGAGGGAGAAAGGAAGGAAGGAAGGAAGGAAGGAAAGAAGGAAGGAAGGAGAGATCTGTTATATGATATGATAACTATAGCTATAACTAATAAAGCTATATTGGGTGCTTTATCATAGCAAAGAAGGTCAATTTTAAATGCACACATTAAAAATAATATGTCCATAAGCTTTAACAAAAAGTGTGTGAACTCATGTGCATGCCGATTCTCTCCACTTAACTATTCCACAATGTGTTCCCATGTGACAACTTTATACTGCGTATCATAAATACACACAATTTAGTGGAAGAACGTGGGTTAACACAAAATCTCTTTTTAGGCACTATTCTGCTGAAGTCATGTTATTCCATCCAGTCCTAAGGATGAATGATTTTAAATCCCAGAATCATAGACCCATGGTTTGGCGTCAACGCCCATGTGAAGCCCTTGGATCTAACAGTGAGAGTGACAGACCCAGCAGGTCCCTGGAGAGAACAAAGCGGTGAGTTAAGGATTAGCATTAATGTAGGACTCAGATTAAATCTGACTACATGTGATTTAGCCATAAAAGAGGAACGGTGTGTGAGTAAAACCAAGATGCTTGACATTCTCTTTGTGTTCATACTTCTGTGTATAATATTAAATATATGTGTTGTTATCTTCTCCACAAAAGGATAAGGGGATCTTTTTTTGAAGTTGCTTAAAATTCCAAAAAAAAAAAAAAAATCAAACGTTGCTGTTTTGATATGGAAGTTACTTTTTTTAAAAGCCTAAATTAACGTGATCACTGCAGTGGAAATCCTGCACACAGGCAAGTTTGAATTTCTATTGCCAACATATATAAAGTAAAACAGATGTTCTCTTGTGCATTGAGGTTCAAAAAATGCAATAGCAATTTAATTAATAAAAAAAGAAGCCAAGCAGCCCAGGAGAGCCGGCCCTGTTAGAGGAGGCACAGATAAGACTCCCAAGAATGTGAGCTCAAGAGAACTGCCCCCCACTTGTCTGCTTTGCGAGGGTGTGGGTATGGGGGTATTGCCCTCCCCTCTTGGCACCTGCAGTAGTTAGGAGAGCTGGATTGAGGGCATAAGAATCTGATAGCTAACCCTGCCCCACCCCTGTCACTGGCTGTAGCACTCCAGAGAATCAGCCCTGCACCTCACCTGGGCAACAGTGGAGCTGGCGCAGGTGGTGAAGGCACAGTGATCCAGACCTGAAGATGGGAGAGAGGAGCATGGCCTGTCTTCCTCATGGGAAGTGAGCCTCTGCACCTTGACTGGGCAGCATGACAAAGCTGGCTCTGGAGGAGAGGGTGCAGGTGAGCTGGCCCAAAGGCATGAGAACAGGAGAGCTGACCCTGCCTCCTGCTGAAGGCAGCATTGGATGGCCTAGCAGGAGCAGTGCTTGAGAGCTAGCCCTGGTGGTGCTGATGGGGAGAAACAGCGCTGACCAACTTCGCTATCACCCAGGTCCAGATCCAGGGTTCTGAGTGGGCCCACCCCAAAATCTATATCATCTGCAGATGGTTGGGACACGTGGAAAGGCCGGTCCTGCTGTTTCAAAGCTGCAGGATCTTCATGACACAGGGCAACAAGATAACCAGAAGGAGTCCCCGTAAGGATTCAGTGTTGATTGTGTCATAGAAGCCAGTGTCCTTGAACCAGACCGATGACTCATTGCAATGAACATTAGCAAGTGAAGATGCGTGGACAGAGGGATAGAGTGTAGGACCTACTGTGAAACACTACAGTTTCCAGTTCCCACAATGAGGGGTGTGTGTGTGTGTGTGTGTGTGTGTGTGTGTGTGTGTGTGTGTCTGTACATGTGCACGCGCGTGTGTTTTATTTTGTAAAGGAGATTGCAAAGGCAACAGGTGTGTATGAGGGGATGGAGAGATGAGGGAACCTGGGGTGCATGATGTGAAATTCACAAAGGATCAATGATAAGTTCTTTTATTGTAATTTTTATTTTCTATATTTTTGTTTACATTCCAAATGATTTTCCCTTTCCCGGTTCGCCCCTCCCCATAAGTTCCCTAAGCCCTCTTCCCTCTGCCCATTCAACTATCCACCCTCTCCTACTTCTCTGTCCTGATACTCCCGAAATGCTAGAACAAGCCTTTTCAGGATCAGGGACGTCTCCTTCCTTCTTCTTGGAGGTCATTTGATATGTGAATTGTGTCTTGGGTATTCAGAGTTTCTGAGCTAATATCTACTTATCAGTGACTGTATTCCATGTGTGTTCTTTTGTGATTGGGTTACATCACTTAGGATGATATTTTCCAAATCCAGCCATTTGCCTAAGAAATTCATGAATTTATTGTTTCTAATTGCTGAGTAGTATTCTATTGTGTAAATAAACCACATTTTCTGTATCCATTCCTCCATTGAGGGACATCTGGGTTCTTTCCAGCTTCTGGCTATTATAAATAAGGCTGCTATGAACATAGTGGAGCATGCAGGGGAATCCTCTGGGTATATGCCCAGGAGTGGTATTGCAGGATCCTCCAGAAGTGTTATGCCCAGTTTTCTGAGGAACAGCCAGACTGATTTCCAGAGTAATTGTACCAACTTGCATTTCCACCAGCAGTGGAAAAGTGTTCCTCTTTCTCCACATCGTCACCAACACCTACTATCTCCTGAGTTTTTAATCTTAGCCATTCTAACTGGTGTAAGGTGAAATCTCAGGGTTGTTTTGATTTGCATTTTGTGTATATATAAAGAAAGTAAGGAAGAGAGGATACATGAGTGGACTTGGAGAAAGGAGAAGTAGAAAATGATCTACCTACAATAAAATAACTTAAAAATAATTTTTAAGAGGAAAACTATTGATAAAGTTGATCTGCCTGTATGGATAAATGGGCATGACTGCAGGATTAAATGGGTGTCTGGTATGTAAGTGACAAAATTCTGGTATATAAGTGTCTAAAATTCAAAGTTTATGATAGGAAATCATCTGGACCAAGGTTATCAAAACCAAATACTAATGTTATCAACTATCTCTCCTATGTGAAGAAAAACCATGCCCAAAACTAGGAGCCATTGCTAGAAATATCGGGTAGACTACCTACAGTCTATATTCAATTAAAATTGGGCAAATATTCAATTAAAATTGACTAGTTTATGCTGCTGCTGGTATCAGCCAAATACAGTGTTTCTACAAAGCATCTCAGAGACTGAAAAAAGAAATAACACACATACACACAAACACACACATACATATACACAAACACACAAACACAAATATACACATACATAGGAATATACAATCATACATACACAAATATACACACATAGCCACACAAGCACACACACACACCTACATACCTAAAAAAATTACTATAAACTCTAATTTGTATCTGTGTTGGTTTTTAAGAAGTAGAAAGATGGACTTCTAAATATATCCAGGATTCTATCTACATAGCCTAAGATTAGACATTTTTTATAAACATTAATTTTATTGTATTATATACCTATTATTATTTTATTCCACATGTATGGGTATTTTGCCTGCATATATGTCTGTGAACTACTGCCTGGTGCCCATGTAGGTCAGAAGAGGGCATGGGACCTCTGGAAGTGGAATTATAAATAGTTGTGGGCAGCCCTGTGGTGGCTGAGTATAGAGCCTATGTCCTCTGAAAAAAAGCCGTCCTCTTAACTGCTAAGCCATCTTTTTAGCCCAAGATATTTCTTAATTACACTTCCATTGAATATGTACAGAAATTTTGTCATTAATCCCTAAACAATACAGTATAACCAACTTGATAGAATTTGAATAAGGTATTAGAAGTAGTTTGCAGATAACTTCAGGTATATGAGGACTACATAATTTAAATGAACATATCACTCCATTTCAGGTAGGATTCTTTAGCATCTAAAGGCTTTGGTATGTGTGGGGATCCTAGAACTAACACCACATTGATACTGAAGTATGGCCTTGATAGAATCCTGAATCTAACCTCAGGTAATTTTATATTTAGCTCCTCAATTAATCTTTAAAATAATAATTTAAAGGCAGAGTTATGTTGGCCTAAAAAAAATTGATATCCACATTCAGACAGTGTCAAGGACCAAACTTACTCTAGTGTGCAACTTTGATCTATGTCCTTCTGACTTTAAGTACTAGTGTGTGGGATGGCATGCAGTCACAGTTCTAGCCCAAATGTAGCAATGATTTTGGTTACCATCCAGTCATTCAAGCTACTGACACCTGTGAGAGGCGCTCTAGAGTAAGCAGTGTAGAATTCTGTTTCCCTGGAATTTTCTAGAGTTTCTGAAAGCCCAGACACATCAGACTCTAGCTGTGGAATCTCAGTGAATGACTAACTGCAGAACTAAGACCAGACACAGGCAGAGGCTTGTGGTCATGTGATCTTCCTACGTTGAATATGTCATGTGTCTGATTCAGCAAGGAAATGGAAAGACAAAAAACCCTAACCTTTCAAAATTTCGATCTGCTCGAAATACTCATTGCTTGCAGTCTTAGTTCTACTTTGTGATTCATCAACTCTAAAATCAAAACTAGGCCTACAGACATTCCTGGGCTGGTTCCAAGATTGTGCATGCACATGCGCTCACCCACATACATATACACGCACACGCACATTTAGACCTGCATCTTCTTGTTACAGTCTGTGTGGGATCTCCAACTTAACTTTCAAGCAGTTACTGACTTCTGAGACTTTACCAGAAAACAATGAAGTAAACCACAGTTTCCTGCCCCTGACACTTTGTCACATGGCATTGATGCAGTGACTACCCACAGGGTTCCAGATGGCTGGGGGACATCAATTGCTCCAGTGCGCTCTGAAAATGGTTTTGGTTTTTTTTGGCTTTTTGTTTTTTTTAAAACAATGTCTCAGCTGCCACTAGGGCAGCAAGAAGTCCTGTTTAATTACTTCACACCCATGTTTTGAATAACTGGCACATCTGAGTTCAAGGCCAGCCCGGTCTACAGAGTGAGTTCCAGGACAGCCAGGGCTACACAGAGAAACCCTATCCCTAAAAAAATCAAAACAACGACAAAAAAACTGGCACAAACTAAAAGCCTCTTTAGCAGGTCTTCTCTATGGGTTATGATGTCTTTCTTAATTATAAAGTCCTCCTTGTACCTCAAAGAGTTTGCATCCAAAGAACAGTGTCAAATACATTTATGGACATTTAGAAAAGCAGCACTGAACACTCACATACTGAATGTAACCGGTGTTATTCTGTTGATGATGTTGATGGTACAATGTATCCTTTAGCATCTCTACAGGATGCTAATCTTAGATGCAGTATGGAGAGAGTATCTAGTAGTAAGGCTTCCTAGGGGATAAAAGCAACTGCAAACCTATATAATACTGTTTAGATTAGGAAGTCGGCTTCCAGACAGAACTTACCCTGCTATGTTGTTCATTTTGCACAGCATGGATCAGTTTTATCCAGTGAAAAAACTAACTAAAAGTGGAAATCTTCTAAGCCTGCTACATTTTCTATCAAACAAGATTTTAAGTAAAGATAGATAGCCTATGTTACACCACTCCTCCCGAAAATGATTTTTATGTCCTTGGTGAGTGACCAAGAAACCCGGGGCAAGAATCAATATTGAATTTTCTGTACTGTCCCAAGGGGAGAAAAATCTAAATTGAAGCTATTCCGTTTGTAAAATGAACTGAAAGGCCCACGTGAGCATCTTCAGATGCTTCAGATGCTGCGATTTCAGGATCAAGAGTACACTGACGTCTCTCGCAAGGAATCTGAATTTTCATCAGCTGAGCTCAAAGAATATATACAGAGGTTTTTGTTGGGTTTTTCCCCCTTAATAAGAATGAAAAGGGTACCAGAATGAAACCATCCCAGGAATGCTCCTGGAGGGGAGTGTCGAGGCTGGCATGAGCAGAGCAGAACAGTTTGTGTGTAAACTCTGCACGCGGTCAGCTAATGCAGTGTATTAGCACTGGCACGAGTTATTCAGGTGCACGGGGATCCTTTTCCCTGAATTTCCCAGTTCCTCTTTCCCATCTGTGCACCCTCTTCAGGCCTTTAGTCCATTCTGAGTTATTTCCTGAGGATGTGGGTATCACGGGGTGGGGTGGAAAACCAAAACTTTCTATATGCCACCTCCGAATTATGTGTTTTCTAGTTTAAAGGGGCAAAAGAAATAAATCTGAGAAGGGAAAGTCGCAAGAAGCAAAAGGGCAGGCATTGTCTCTGGAGACTAGAAAAAATTAATCTACCTAGTTGAAGGACATCAGAAAAGAGATCAAGTGTGGATAATTTGGAGAGAAAATGCTGCCTCTTCCCAGATTTCAGTGAGGAGAGTAATACAGTTTAGGAGACAAACAACAAATTTGGATATTTGCCCCTCCTCTTCAGTCTCTCTCTTTTTTTTTTTCATTAAATCTTATTTATTGACACTCCATCCTGATTGAACCCCCTCCTCTAGGGCCCCCCTCATACAGCCTTCCCTTCCCATGACCCCTCTACTCCTCTGAGGAGGGGGAGACCCCATTGGTATCACCCCACCTGGCAAGTCAAGTCTCTGAAGGGCTAGGTGAATCCTCTCCCACTGATCTACAGGCAGGCAACAGAGTCAGGGACAGCCCCACCCCAGTTGTTGAGGGATCCACATGAAGACCAAACTGCACGTTTGCTAAATATTGTGGGTAGCTTAGGTCCAGGCCATGCTTGCTCTTTGGTTGGTGGTTCAGTCTCTGGAAGCCCACAGGGTCCAGGTTTGTTGACTCTATTGGTCTTCCTATGGAGTCGCAATCCCTTCAGTCCTTCTCCCGACTCTTCCACAAGACTTCCCTAATGTTTGGCCATGGGTCTCTGCATCTGTTTCCATGAGCTGCTGGATGGAGCCTCTCAGAGGACAGTTATGCGAGGCTCCCATCTGCAAGCACAACTGAGTATCATTAATAGTGTCAGGGACTGGTGCATGCCCATGGGGTGGGTCTCACGTTTGGTCAGCCATTGGTTGGACATTCCTTTGGTCTCTACTTCATCTTTGTCTCTGCACTTCTTGTAGGCAGGACGAATTTTGGGTCAAAGGCTTGGTGGGTGGGTTGCTGTCCTTTTCCCTCTACTGGGAGTCCTGCCTAGCTGCAGGAGGTGGCCTCTTCAAGCTTCAGATCCTCCACTGCTATGAGTCTCAGCTAGAGTTAACTGCATAGACTCTAGGGCCTCCCCAGGTCTCTGGCATGTTCAAAAGATGCCTCTCTGCCCTGCTGCTAATTTCCATTCTCTCTGCCATGCTCTCCCTACATTTGCTCTCCATCCTTCTCCGCTTCCCACTCCATCTCCTTTTCCCCTCAATTCCCTCCCTCCCTCCTCCTCCTAGTCTAATTTATTTCCCATTCTGAGTAAGATTCAAGCATCCTTCTTTGGACTATCCCTGTTATTGGGGATGGATGGAATCTGTGGATTTTGATGTGGTTATTCTGTACTTTATGGCTAATACCCACATATAAGTGAGTACATACCCATCCATGTTCTTTGGGGTTTGGATGACCTCACTCAGGATATTTTCTAGTTCCATCTATTTGCCTGAAAATTTCATAATGCCGTTGTTTTTAATATCGGTGTCATATTCCATTGTGCAAATGAACCACATTTTCTTAAAGTCAAAGATGGGGCTTCAGAAAAAAACAAGATGAGATTTATTTCAGTGATAATCCCCTGCCAGAAAAGAACTATAGAAGAAGAAACACTAGTTATATCATAAGCCCTAGATAGTGGAGAATAGAAGTCATCTCAGATGCACACTGCATGAATCAGTGACCAAGGAGCAAAAATGGCATAGTCAGTAGAAAACATTCACACCCACAGGGGACTCGGTGGCTGGATGGTTCACTAGTCCTTGCTATTATATAGATTTCTTGAGCTTCAGTACACCCAAAGAAAGCAAAGACAATTCTACTGTGCTTTAATCTGGAGGAATAAAAAGTCAATGAGAAGTCAGTTGATGTTTTCCATACTGAAATGTGTACATGTCATAATAGAACATTAACATTCACTTCATAAATTATAGTTCATAGGTCTCTTCTTATAATTAGTAATGGATGGTTGCTTTGTGACCTTGTAGAGTTATTGGCAGCTCTTTTAACATCAGTTTTTTTTCTCAGTCTGTATTTCTTATCATTTATTTCTGCTTCCCACTTTTAAGGGCATTTTCTAAATCAAGGTTTGTATTCCTGTACAAAACATCATGGCCAAGAAGCAAGTTGGAGAGGAAAGGGTTTATTCAGCTTACACTACCACACTGTCCTTGATCAACAAAGGAAGTCAGGGCAGCATTTCACAAAGGGCAGGAACTTGGAGGCAAGAGCTGATGCAGAGGCCATGAAGGGGTGCTGCTTACTGGTTGCTTCTCCTGGATTGCTCAGCTTGCTTTCTTATAAAACCCAGGACTACCAATCCAGGGATGGCACCACCCACAATGGTCCCTCCCACCCTTGATCATGAATTGAGAAAATGCCTTACAGCTGGATCTCATGGAGACATTTCTTCAAAGGAGGTTCCTTTCTCTGTGATAACTCCAGCTTGTGCCAAGTTGATACAGAAAACCAGACAGTACAAGCATTTACTACACATGGAGGATAGTGGTAAAGTAGTTGCTCTGTTCATCAATCTCTGTCTTTTATATAAACTATCATATATTGTGTACCAACAATACGAAGTTATTTATAGGGCTCTCTCTTTGCAAACACAAATACACACAAACACAAAAATGCACACAAATGAAGTCAAACATAATGCTTTTTATAAAAGCAGAAATCACAGGCTTAGAAAGGATAAATAAATAACTGAAGGCATAAATGAAGGAGGCCAGCATTGGAGTCTTTTACCTCTCACTTTTATCTCCAGCCCAAATTGCTCTCTAGACATGCAGCCTCATGAATGTACTTGTCCACTTTACCCAGCAATCTCAAAGCAGATTACATTAAAGATGCATCTAGACTCTTCCTCTGCGTTGCCTGGTTCTAGTTACCACTTAAATATTCAATTTGTCTTTTAAAAAAAGAAAATTGCAGAAAAGCAAAGGTCATCAATATTATTTGAGGAAAATGTCTTCCCTTTTTCATTTTTATACTGTTCTCTTAACAGTAGGACTGTTTTCATTACTGTTCTCCTGCTGGGATGAAACACCATTGAACAAAGCAATTTATAAAAGTAGGCATTTAATTGGGGGATAGCCTACAGATTCATAGTAGGGTACATGATGGCAGACAGGCAGAGATGGCCCTGGAACAGTCGCTAAGAGATTCATCAGCAGACAGAGAACAGAGAGGGAAAGCAAGACTTGGTCTGGCATGGGCTCTAGAAAGCTCCAAGCTCTCCCCCAGTGAGGCATGTCCATCAGCAAGATCACACCTATTCCAACAAGGCCACACCCCTCATCATTCCCAAGCAATTCCACTAGGTGGAGACCAAGAAGTGAAGCATATGAGCCTGGGAGCCATGCTCATCCAAACCCAAGTGTTCAAACTTCACTTCCCCTCTAGATGCTTCCCCCTTCTCCAAGTCAAGAGCATCTGTTACCTCTGTGTTTATTAACCTACCTCCTAGATAGTCTCGAGTCTTCTTCAATCTAGCATCCCAACCCCTAAGCTACTAACGGTTCTTCTTTGAAATACTTGTTTCTAAGTCCATTGAACATAGTTCACCTTTATCTAAGTTCTTTTTGTACTAATTCGGAAAATAATCATAGTCTGTTAGAAAGGAGAAAAAGTACCCTCCTGGAACACTTGTCCCCAAAGCGAAAGCCTTAAGGTATTTATTATGGAAGTCATGTAGAGATAAAAACAGGGAAGGTTTTGAAAAGCAGCACTGTAACCAACAGGAAGAAACAGTATGAATGCCACAACACAGACACAGAGGAGGCTCTGCTCCCTCCTGAGGTACTACCAGGTGTCTACAGCCTTTGCATGGATGTAAGGTTCTGAACTGCTTTTTAGAAGCACTTTCTGTCCCTGAACTCTGGGTAATCTCAACCCAAGGCCTCACACCAATTACCTAGACCTCTGTACTGCTGAATAATTTCTACTCATGTTCTATGTTTTTGTGCATCTCTAGAATTAGTTAAATTAATTAAATTTCTCCAGACAATTTTAAAAGCTCTTCTATAATTCACACCCCTGCTATACTTCTGCATTTAATACCTATTTTTACTATTTGTGATCTTCAGAAAGATAAGAAGAGGCCCTCTGTCACAGTCACTGAAATAATACTGAAGACCAATAAAGTGACACATTAGATGTGGTTGATAACTATTTCCCCAAATGTTGATTCGAATTGTACTGAATGGAGCATTTAAGTCAATTTTCCTATCCTAATTTAGAAGGTACAATTATGGTACAAGGAGTGTCTTAGTCAGTTTGGGCTTCTGTGACAAAGGACCACAGCTAGGTTCCTTAGGGGGCAGACACCTGTTTCCCACAGCTCCAGATGCTTGAGGTGTGATATCAAGATTCCATCATCGTGGGTTCTGTCTGACAGGTGCCCTCATGTCTGGGCACACAGATGCAACAACAGTTAAAGGAAAGGAAGCCATGAGTCTGAAAGAGAGGAAGAAGACATTAGGGAAGGGTTTGGAGGGAGGGGAGGAAAGGGGAATGGTGCCATCATATTACGATCTCAAAACATTTTTTTTTCAAAAATGAAAGTCATTGAAATTAGAGAAATAGGTTTTAGTGACTTATTGCGTGGAGAGTGTTTCCTTTGTATATGAAGAAAAACTGAAACTAATACAGCCACCTCGGCTCCCCTAAAGCCACCCCAAGTTTAAGCAGTACCGTGACAAAAAAGAAAAGAGATGAAATAAACAGCTCTGAAAGAACCAGGCTGAACAAACACACCGAAGTCAGGCTCCTTTTTCCTCCAGGTACATTGGAGTTAGTCTACCATATAATGATCCTGTTTTGTGTTCAGTCTGTTTTCAGCGGAGGCTTGGCTAGTCTTTTACTTGTTTTCTCTCACAGTATGTATAATTCATGCGACAACTTACTGTACTGAGCTCTTTCTCCGGAGTTCCTTAGCCCGAGTATGCGGTTTAGTAGGAGCAGTTGCTCAACAAACATGAAAATGATGTTTCCTTTTGTTAATGAACAATCTAATTATTCAAAAATTCAATAAACATTTTTATAGATGTTCAAAGTTTCCAGTCACTTCACATCCGTTGAGACATGGCTGGTAGCAAGATGTAGCTTGTTAAAGATAATTTAGAGGATAGAAATTATTTTTGAAAGAAAATCACGAAGCCATAACATTAGTATAATTGGTGTTATGGGACTGGCGTTTAGCACACTTTCTGCATTACTAACATTCCATGTGGTATTCTTCTGTTTGGCCTTTCTTGACTCAGTAATAGGGGAAAACAGTAATTTTGAATATTGAGAGTTCTGGACTTAACAAATGATTATACAAAAAAATTTTAAGAAGACAGAGACAGAACTTAACCTAGGGGTTTTTTTAATGTATTTTATTGTTCCAAATTTTTTTTTAGGTTTTTCTCTTCTATTCAACAATATAACACATGTACATGCACATTTACACACACACATGCGCGCATGTGCACAAATAGTTATATTACAAAGCCATCAAAATTTTTCTTCTAAGAAAATAGTAATTTCATAAGGCTAAAATGAATCTACTTAAAAATAAAGTCAGTCTGGACTGGTGCCCTGAGCACAAACTCTGCAGCCAGTCCCACAACACCCAGAAGAAGTTCCACTCCCAGGATCACAGGAGCTTAGTCACACCAGGATCTCAAGGTCCCAGAGGCAGCTTGACTCCCAGGAGCTCTGATACACCCATGATCTCAGAATCACAGGATCCCAGAGACAGCTAGAATCTGAGTAGTTCTGACACAACCAGGGTAACAGAAAGGACCGGCTCCAGTCAGAAATAGCGAGGGCAGGCAGCACTAGAGATAATCAGAAGGCAGGTGGCAAGCCTAAAAACATAAGCAACAGAAACCAAGGTTACTTGGCATCATCGAACCCAATTCTTCCACCACAGCAAGTCCTGGATACACCATCACACAGGAAAAGCAAGATTTGGATCTAAAATCACTTCTCATGATGATGATAGAGGACTTTAAGAAAGACATAAATAATTCCCTTAAAGGAATACAGGAGAATACAGGTAAACAGCTAGAAGCCCTTAAAGAGGAAACACAACATCCCTTAAAGAATTATGGGAAAACACAATCAAACAGGCAAAGGAAATGAACAAAGCCATCCAGGATCTAAAAATGGAACTAGGAACAGTAAAGAAATCACAAAGGGAAACAACCCTAGAGCTAGAAAACATAGGAAAGAGATGAAAGGAGTCATAGATGCAAGCATCACCAACAGAATACAAGAGATAGAAGAGAGAATCTCAGGTGCAGAAGATAGACACAGAGAAAACAATGACACAGCAGTCAAAGAAAATGCAAAAAGCAAAAGGCTCCTGACCCAAAACATCCAGGAACTCCAGGACACAATGAGAAGACCAAATCTAAGGATAATAAGTATAGAAGAGAGTGAAGATTCCAAACTTAAAGGGCCAGTAAACAGCTTCAACAAAATTATAGAAGAAAATGTCCCTAACCTAAAGAAAGAGATGCCCATGAACACACAAGAAGCCTACAGAACTCCAAACAAATTGGACCGGACCAGAAAGTCCTCCCGGCACATAATAATCAAAACACCAAATGCACTAAACAAAGAAAGAATATTAAAAGCAGTAAGAGAAAAAGGTCAAGTAATATATAAAGGCAGGCCTATCAGAATTACACCAGACTTCTCATCAGAGACTATGAAATCCAGAAGATCCTGGGCAGATGTCATACAGACCCTAAGAGAACTCAAATGCCAGCCCATGCTACTATACCCAGCAAAACTCTCAATTGCCACAGACGGAGAAAACAATATATTCCATGACAAAACCAAGTTTATACAATATCTTTCCACAAATCCAGTCCTACAAAGGATAATAGAAAACACCAACACAAGGAGGGAAACTACACACTAGAAAAAAGCAAGAAAGTAATCTTTCAACAAACCCACATAAACATGATTCCACTTCTAACAACAAAAATAACAAGAAGTTGGAAGTAACAATCAATTTTCTCAATATGAAAGTCAATATAACCACCATATCCTAATTGATTGAAATTCAAAAATATGAGGAATTAAAAATTTGTTGGCTGTCACCCAGTGGTGTCTCTAATTTGGTAATTAGAGAAATATTCCAATATTGTATAATCCATATACATGTTCTGCTTGTTTGTATGTGACAGTGTCTTGCAGTGTACCACTTAATACTCTTGAATTCATGCTTCTCCTATCTCAGCCTCTCTATAAGTAGGATTGTTTATTTGAGGTTTTTACTCTATATTATGGTTTTCAGAACAGCTTACATATTTCAAAATGACTTAAACAGCCAAAAGAAATGTAGACAATTAATTTGAGAGGTGGCTTTTAAGAGAACAACAAAGAGTGAGACTGAATGTTTTGCTTGATATTTATAATTATTGTATCAATTTTGAAGATGACCTTATAAGTTACTCTTTTTCTGAGATGAATGCTTTTAAGAATCATTACAGCCAGTGAACCAGAACCTTACCCTCACCTAATATCTGTGCCACCTCCAAGCAGAACCATTGTTCATTGAAACAGTTGGTGAATGACTTCATGGATAGGACCATCTTAATATACACACCACTTCTTAAAGAAATGTACCCTGTTCCCTGTGGGCTGAGAATGATGACAATCACTCAAGTCAAATAGCTTTGACCATAGCAGGAAATCTGTATCCAAATAATTGTGCCTACAATTCATTCCTTGGTGCAGCAGAACTTTCAACTCTTAGCTTACCTACTATGAAGTTAAAATCCATTGGTGATGTGAGGGACATTGAAGTACAGCCATATTACAATGAACTCCAATGTCTAAAAATTGTTCTTATTTTGGGTTTGTTTAACAGTAAGATCCAAGATTTTAAGCTCTACTAAAAACAAAACAAACAAACAAAGAAAAAGACTTTTATCTTTTTATGTTCATTTAATAACATGTCAATTATTATTATGATTGGTATAAAATATATATTGTGTTGAATATAATAAAAAATTAAAAGTAAAAGTAAAACAATAACGTCATTAAACTATAAGTTCAAAATTCCAATGAAGAAAATACTGATTGATAGCATAATAGAAATTATTTTGCCAAGTGGTGGTGGCATACGCCTTTAAGCCCAGCACTTGGGAGGCAGAGGCAGGCAGATTTCTGAGTTCGAGGTCAGCCTGGTCTACAGAGTGAGTTCCAGGACAGCCAGGGCTACACAGAGAAACCTTGTCTCAACAAAAACAAAACAAAAAAGGAAAGAATGAAAGAAAGAAAAGAAAAGAAAGAAAGAAAGAAAGAAAGAAAGAAAGAAAGAAAGAAAGAAAGAAAGAAAGAAAGAAAGAAAGAAAGAAAGAAGGAAGGAAGGAAGGAAGGAAGGAAGGAAGGAAGGAAGACAAAGAAAGAAATTATCCTCTTACCATTTCCTTTCCAGAATATAAAGAATTTTATTTAATTTTTCTATAAACCAGACATGGATTAGACAGTGAAAATGAAGTATAGAATGTCCATGAAAAGGTACCCTTTTGATAAAGGGAAGATGGGTGCAGGTGTAGGTGGAAATAAATGGGCCTGGGAAGCTGAAGTCCTGACCCTCACACTGCTAGATGCCCTGAGCTTCAGGTACTTAGCCAGTAAGTGAGTTTGATCAGAGTTTACTCCCTTATCCCAAGAAGCTGGCTGGATGGGGTATGAGTCCAAAGACTCCAGAGTTATGGGATCCTAAAAAAGCAAAACAAAGCAAAACAACCCTATCAGATATTTTTTCTTGTACATGAATGGAAAAGATAGGATTTTTGTGGAGCAGTGAGCTGTGCACAGGCAGCCTGGTCCCTGGTGTAGCTCAGGCTTACAACCCTATGACAAGTGTCTTTTGTCTGCATGGGACAGCAGGTGTTCGGCCACACCCTTTGGGCCCCTGCATCTGCCATGCTGGCCTTATTCTATCTTCCCAGCTCAGCCACTTGTGTAACTTAGATTACAAGTTTGTATGCAGCATGAATTAAAAAAAATCGTTTTTCTTGGGTTGGAAACATAGTTCAGTGGAAGAGCCTTTATCTATTATGCATAAGGCACTGGGTACAATCCTCAATAGCGAAAAACAAAACAAAGCAAAAACAGAAATCACACTCTGTGATCACACTCAACACGAATGAGAAAACATACAAGTACCAGCACCAGGGTTTTGGAAAAGGTATAAACATCCAATAATGTTTATAAAGCTAGATATATTTCAATGTAATTGTAAATATCTTTGAAACAAGGATATTTCAAACAAGGAACAGTAGAAGGAACAAGGAAACAAGGAAAAGTAGGGAATCTCAGCAGCAGAACAAGCACAAGAAGATTCTTTAATTTAAAACTATAATAAACAGAGACTAGGGAGACGGCTCAGTCTGTAAAGGTTTGCTGGGCAAACATGGGGGTCTCAGCTCATCCTCAGCACCCACATTAAAAGCCTGGTGCAGTGGTCATGTGTACAATCCCAGCACTGTACACATGGAGGCAGTAAGGTCCCTGGAACTTGCCGGCAAGCCCTTCAAGCCAGTTGGTACACTCCAAGGTCATTGATAGACCAGGTCTCAAAATACCACTGTGAAGAACAGCAGAGGGAGACTCTTAAAGTTAACCAAATGTGGGGGCAGGGAGATGATTAAAACAAAAGCAAATTATCATCTCAACAGCAGGGTGACGATGACTGATTAAAGAATCAGTGAAGTCAAGTCGAAGAGAAAATAACACAGCATCCCAATTTACACAAGGAATAAATGAGTAAACGTTAGAGAAAAAAAAAAAGCTAAATACCCCTTCAAGAACAGATGGAGCTTTAGCAAAATATCTAACATTCATGCCGTACTAATCCCAGGAAGGAAAGAGAAGTGTAGCAGAACTGGAGAAGGCGTCAGAGAGAACAATGGAGGATCTGAATGTATTGTCTTTAACTTAATGATTACAACTCCCATGTCACTTCACCCAGTCTAAGAATGTGGAGTCAGACGTGATTCACTTCAGGACATTAATATGCGCATTTCAGTTCATCATCATTTGAAGTACAGTCAATGTAGCATTCTGAGACAACTCAAAAATGAATATTTGATCTAGAAAATATAAGTTACAAACTTCTTTTCTGACAGATTGCCTCAATCCATTTCTCTTGACCCTGACCACAAGAGGAACCTGAGAAACACACCAAGGAGAGAGAGCAGGGCTCATGATGGGACCACATGTCAGATAAGGTCACCTGGGTTCTATCTGATGGGCAGACATGGTCAGTGGAGCATGTATGACTCTGGGATTGTATATTCTGAGGAGGGGTAAAGCAGTCTCCTCAGAGGCTGCTTTTTCTGACACAGGCACATAAGGGGAGATGCCTTGAGTAATAGTTCAACCACATGATCTCTTAAGGATTTTGCCTTTCAACAGCTGTGATTTTCAAAGGGTCTTCCAATTTCTCATTCATTGACCACACATCACAAATGGACAGGTAGTTACTGAGGACATATCATTGACACTTGTATGACTGAAGGCAGTCATTAGAGTAGTTTGATAAGGCTGACAATAAAAGATGAAGAGAAGCTATTTAACACATTACTTGATAAGTTCCATGTGCCATAATTCTTGGAATACATGGGAGATAAGCCTGAAGACTTTGGAAAAGAGAAGATAAAAACACAACAATTCTATAGCATGAGGGAGCAAACCCCACTGGTAGCACTCCAGAGCCAGAAAACTTATAGAAATGTAGGAGTCCCTAAGGCAAACAATGGCTGTGATTCATTAATTTAATTTTATATTAGGCTGCTTTCTAATTTGTATTATGATTCCTTTTTACTGTTACCAAGACTTTAGATAAAGTCAGATCTCATAACAGCTCTGAGCTGGTGCCATATGCCAGAGGATATGAGAGGCACTAATATCTGGTTTAGAGGAAGTATGGACAGGTACTGGGAGATGCCATATCCCGTGGAGAGGTACGGCCCCTGGTTGGGGGAATGGAACCACCCATCCACCTCAAAAATATTAACCCAGAATCCCTCCTGTCAAAAGGAAATGCAGAGACAAAGCGTGGAGCAGAGATTGAAGGAAAGGCCATGCAGATACTGCCCCACTTAGGGATCCATCCCATATACAGTCACCAAACCCAGACACTATTATGGATGCCAGGGAGTGCATGCTAAAAAGAGCCTGATATAGCTGTCTCCTGAGAGGCTCTGCCAGAACCTGACAAATACAGATGCGGATACTTGCAGCCAATCATTGGACTGAGCACAGAGAGCCCAATGGAGAAGTTAGGGCAAGGACTCAAGGAGCTGAAAGGGTTTTCAACCCCATAGGAAGAACAACAATATCAAAGCCACCAACGCTCCCAGGGACTAAACCACAGCCAAAGAATACACATTGGGGGACCCATGGCTCCACCTGGAAATGTGGCAGAGGATGGCCTTATCGGACATCACTGGGTGGGGAGCCCCGGGGTCCTGTGAAGGCTCAATGACCGGGTAGGGGAATGCTAGGGCACTGAGGCAGGAGTGGGTGGGTAGGTAGGGAGCATCCTCATAGAAAGAGGCAGGGGGAGGGGATTGGAGCTTGTGGAGGGGGTACCGGGAAGGTGGGTAACATTTGAAATGTAAATAAATAAAATAACCAATTAAAAAATCTAAGGAGCCGGGTGGTGGTGGCACACGCCTGTAATCCCAGCACTCTGGGAGGCAGAGGCAGGTGGATTTCTGAGTTCGAGGCCAGCCTGGTCTACAGAGTGAGTTCCAGGACAGCCAGGGCTATACAGAGAAACTCTGTCTCGGAAAAAAAAAAAAAAAAACCAAATCCAAAAAATAAAAAAAAAAATAAATAAATCTAAGGAAAGGCAGCTAGGGAATGCATACTAGAAAGCTTTATAAAGCACAATACCAAATCTATTCCCCTTTACAACCCTTCTCTGGAACATGGGTTGGTTTTGGTTTTTGTTTTGTTTTTTTTTTTTTTTTGAGTTTATGATTTTAATTATAATTTTTTATTTTCTATATTCTTTGTTTACATTCAAAATGATTTTCCCTTTCCCGGTTCCCCACCTCCCCATAAGTTCCCTAAGCCCTCTTCCCTCCGCCCATTCTCCTACCAACCCCCTCCTACTTCTCTGTCCTGGTGCTCCCCTACAATGCTGGAACAAGCCTTTTCAGGACCAGGGACCTCTCCTTCCTTCTTCTTGGGAGTCATTTGATATGTGAATTGTGTCTTGGGTATTCAGAGTTTCTGAGCTAATATCCACTTATCAGTGACTGTATTCCATGTGTGTTCTTTTATGATGTTAACCAGTACATTTACCAGTATACTAAATATGTATCCTTATATCCACAAATAAGCTCAGCTCTCACTCTTCATCAGAGAATCTTCGTTCTTGAAGCTAACGGAGATCATTATAGAAATCTACAAAAGGTCAAAATGCAGAGATAAACTGACTCTCAGATGCCCGTCCCCAGTTAACGCTTTTATAGCACAATCTCTACACCTAAGACTCCAGGGACATTACAGAAGGGGAGGCGGGCTGTAGGAGCCAGAGGACCAGGATATCAGATGAAAGACAGTCTCTATTTTAAAGGATACAAAGTAGGGACACCGGGAAGAGAGGATGAGTCTTGAATGAGTGGGAGTAGAAGCTGAGTGTAATCAAGATATATGAAGGTCTCTAAGAATCCATTAAAATGTATTATCAAATAGATATTAAATAAACTCAATGATTTACTGAGCTCGTGCAGGGTCTCACAAACTGAATTTGTCTTTGAAAGGGCAGGGGAAGCAAAGATTGGAAATATTCGGGTCTCACATTTCTTCTTCTTGAGGATTCTCTAAAAAATTACAACTTAAAGTATTTGAAAAGGTTTCCAAGAAGATGCCCGTGTTCAGGTGCTCGGGGCTATTGTGTGGATTTGTGCTTGTTTCTTGGCCAGGGTTCTCTGACAAGTGAAACCAAAACCAAAATTATATAAATCTTGCTAAACAGACAGAGGAAAGCTATTCTAAGACCACAAACAAGCAAACAAACAAATATTCTTGGTGGAGCTACTTGTCGATAAGGGTGTGCATGAAATTTCTGAAGGAAAGCGTACTGCCAAAAGGACCTCCTAGGGCAGAAGAGTACTAGTTATCTTAAAAGGCTACTGGAGGCCTGTGCCATCAAGGCTGTTACCCTGCCTGGCGTGACCCTGTTGTCCTGACAGAGAGCATGAAATAGCACATGCGCTCAGGCGGTTGTTTGGACTAAGACCTCAAGAAGCAAGGAGGAAGTGAGAGAGTGGAAAAGAGGAAAGGCATACATACGCCTTTTTATCATAAATGCGGATTTGATCCTGCCAGAGTCTCCCAGAAGTAAAGAAGTTACCTCACAAAAAACATCCCCACCTCCTCAAAAGACACAAATCTGAGACTTTTCTGAAAGAGCTTCCCTGGATCCCTGGTTAAGTGCCGCCCCAGGCTCAGAAATCACGCCCACATCTGGTCTGCACTTAACTCAGAAAGTTCCCGGGAAAACGGGAGAGCATCAGCAAAATGTCAGCTCTCTCAGGGAAAGTCCACCAGCATGATGACTGACTTTAGAGGGAGACAGAGAGGAAGACAATGGGTAGGAAGCCAAAGTCACTGTGCAGCCTAATGTCTAAGCCAGCACTCATGCCATGTCCTGTTCCTTGCCTACACTCTAGTGATGTTCTGAGTGGGGAATCCAGTCTTCTTGATCCTCAGAAGGCTCTTCCCTCTTCATTTTGCCTTCCCTAAGTCAACCCTGAGCAAACCGACTGATTCATAGGTGGATAGTGTCTCTCACTGCCCTTAAGAGGTATGCAAAAACAGATAAGGAAGAGAGTCTTTTCCACCATTTTATTTCTGTTGTTACATATTTGCTTCAAGCCGATGAATTTCTGTGCCAGGTTTAGGTAACTGAAGAGCCTTTAGCAAGGAGTTTATATTGTCTAGACCCAAGGTGCACTGCAAACACGGTCTGAAGTAAAGTAGGAAATAATATTTTTCTAAGGACAGGCTTAGAAACTGTAATCCAGTCATTGAAGATGTTTCCCATCTGTGGTAGAGGGCTTGATTCATACTTGGCATATCGATGGCAAATCACCCACAACAAAACCAACCAGTGCTCACATGTCACTGTACAGGTTTCGCAGTTCAAATCACCTGTAATCCAAAGGTAAACTTACAAAGCTATTGTAAGGCAAGTTCTCTGTCAAAAATGGGACCACAGCCATCAGTGAGCTAGAAGCTACCCGAGCTTTTGTCATGTTCAAGATGCGCTGAAATAGACTATTTGTTATTAGGCTCCGCAAAAGCAGCATCAAGTCCAATATATGCTGATGCACGATAAAGCACATTCCTTTCTGGTTCTGGAAGTTGTTTAACTTTTCTGGATATGATAGTAAATACTAAATCTTCTTTGCTAGCACTTGGATTATGATTTGGATCACTCTGCTCACCGCTAGGCAGAACGTCCCCAGCTTATGGCCGCCTTCCCAGCATGGTTCCCACCCAGGTCCTCCCGTGCCCGTGTCTAACACGACCTTCGCTCCACTCACCTGGGCTCTATCTTTGGCTCAAGAGAATTTTTTTTAATTAGATATTTGCTTTATTTACATTTCAAATGTTAACACCTTTCCATGTTACCCCACAGAAAACCCCCTATCCCATCCCCTCTCCCCTGCTCACCAACCCCCAATTTTCTGACTTGCGTTCCCCTACTCTGGGGCATCGAGCCTTCACAAGACCAATGGCCTCTCCTCTTATTGATGTCTAAAATGGTCATCTTCTGCTACATATGTAGCTGGAGCTGTGGGTTCCTCCATGTATGCTCTTTGGTTGGTGGTTTAGTCCCTGGGAGCTCTGGGGGTCCTGGGTGGTACATATTATTTATTGTTCCTCCTGCGGGGCTGATGTGAAGAAAGAGGAACACTCCTCCACTGCTGGTGGGAATGAAAATTGGTACAACCACTCTGGAAATCAGTCTAGCGGTTCCTCAGAAAACTGGGCATGATACTACTGGAGGACCCTGCTATATCAGTCCTGGGCATATACCCAGGGGATTCCCCAGCATGCAATAAGGATACATGCTCCACTATGTTCATAGCAGTCCTATTTATAATTGCCAGATGCTGGAAAGAACCCAGGTATCCCTCAATGGAGGAATGGATACAAAAAATGTGGTATATATACACAATGGAGTACTATTCAGCCATTAGAAACAATGAATTCATGAAATTCTTAGACAAATGGATGGAGCTGGAGAACATCATCCTAAGTGAGGTAACCCAGTCTCAAAAGATCAATCATGGTATGCACTCACTTGATAAGTGGATATTAGCCTAGAAAATTGGAATACCCAAAACACAATCCACACATCAAATGATGTCAAGAAGAACAGAGGAGTGGCCCCTGGTTCTGGAAAGACTCAGTGCAGCTGTATAGGGCAATACCAGAACAGGGGAGTGGGAAGGGATGGATGGGGGAACAGGGGGAGGGAAGAGAGCTTATGGGACTTTCGGGGAGTGGGGAGCCAGAAAATGGAAAATCATTTGAAATGTAAATAAAAAATATATCAAATAAAAAAATGTGAAAAAAATAATTAGAGAAAGGGGGGGTGGGCCACTGAGAGTTTAGACGTGCTCCAGTAAGTATATACATACCGCAAGTTGGACTTTTAAAAATTATTTTTATTTTTACTTTTAATTGTTTTGTGTGGGGGGAGGAGGAGGAATGGAGGTCACAAGGGTGGAGTGGAAGCAGAAATGTAAGGACCAGGAAGTGGGTACCATAGGGGACGTGGTGGTAATTCCCAAAGAATCAAGAAAATGTTATGTTAAAAATTCTTTTCAGTTTGCAGCTGTCTTGATAGCGGTCAGGAAAGGCTTCGTGTGTTTCTCTCACTCAAGTGAGCATCCTCAATCACAGATACCACAGCAAAAGTAGCTTCCTTTCTTCTCACTGTCATTGGGAGCATGGACTACAGGTCCCCAGATGGTTCCTGGAGACAGTTCAGACCGCAAACACAGCTCCTGGCTACAATGTGACCACAAAACCAGACAAGGCCCTCGGAGGTAATCTGGACCACAGATACCAACATGGCCTCAGATGTCAGCGTAGGCCACTCTGGCAGCATGACCCACGGACATCAGCCCGGCTTCAGGGTGTGGCACAGACCACAGACAACTCTATGGCCCTCCGGGGTAGCATGGACCACAAACTTCAGCTGCTGGCGAGAGCCAGGCACAGCCTGGTGGCTTGGTGCTCGGGAGGGAGTTTTTAATACTCTTGTGAACTCAGTAAAAAGTTCATAAGAAGAGTCATGTGGGTTTATAGAAGAGCATTTTGTTGTTGTTGTTGTCGTCGTCATTATTTTTATTGGTTATTTTATTTATTTACATTTCAATTATCCTCCTTCCCAGTTTCCCCTCCACAAATCCCCTATGCCCTCCTCCTTCCCCCTGCCTCTATGAGGGTGGTCCCTCCACCCACCCACCCACTCCTGCCTCAGTAGCCTAGTGTTCCCCTATGCTGGGTCATCAAGCCTCCACGGGACCAAAGGGCTCCCCTCCCAGTGATACCGGATAAGGTAATCCTCTTTCTGCTACAGATCCAGCTGGAGCCATGGGTACCTCCTGTGTGCTCCTTCCTTGGTGGTTTAGTCCCTGGGAACTTTTGATGGGGGACGGTCTGGTTGGTTGATATTGTTCTATAAGAGCAGTTTTTAGAAGATGCGGGGAAGATGCTACAAGTGACGATGTTTGCCATGTAAGCTTGAGGACCTGAGTTTGATAAATAAACACATAACCACACAAACATAAAATATGGGAGCACATCTATAATATCGGCAGAGGAGAGGCAGAGACCAGAGGAACGCTAGAGGTTAGTGGCCGGTGGGTCTAGCCAATCAGCAAACACCAGATTCAGAAAAATACCCTGACTCCAAAAGTGAAATGGAAGCTCGCTTAGTTTCCTTTTCCTGGTGTTGTAGTAAAGGACGTGACAAAAGCAACTTACAGGAGAGATAAAAAGGGGAGGGCGGAGGGTGGTGTATTCTGACTCACAGTGCACGTGTCCATCATGGGGTGGTAGTCAAGGAGTAAGATCTTGAAGTCAGCTCATGGTTACAGTGCAACCAGAATCAGAAACTGTCATGAATGATGGCGTTGCTCTAGTCCCCTTTCTCCATATATACTGTCCAGTATTCCACCTAGGGAATGACACTACTCACAGAGGCAAGTCGTCCATCTGAACGCATTCAAGGTAATCTCCCACACAGACATGGTCAGAGATCTATCCCCCAGATGATATTCTAGATTCTGTCAATTTGTCCAACAACACTGGCCATCAGTGAGAGATGGAGGAAGATTCCTGAGGTTGACCTGCACCTATATCCAATCCCCTCACACACACACACACACACACACACACACACACACGTGTACACACACGTACATACACACACATACACACACACATACACGTGTACACACACACGTACATACACACACACACATGTGTACACACACACACACATACATACACACACACACACATACAAGCATGAAAGAGAGAAGAAAGAGAAAGAGAAGCAGGGCAGACCACTCTGTGGTTTAGATGTGGTTTGTGTCCCATTGTTTCACATACTGGAAGTGTGGTCTTCACAACAGTGGTGTTGAGAAGTGAGACTAGTCAGTGCAATTAAGTTACAGAAATTCCATCCTTATGAATAAATCAATGGTGTCTCTTGAAAGTAAATAAGGTCTTCTAGAAATGGGTTAGAGCCCATGAGAATAAGGTTTTATAGTGAGTTCAATTCTTTTGGGCTTGTTTTTCTCTTGTGTCTTATCTTACCATGTAAATTATTTTTTGTTTGCTTTTTGGATTTGGTTTTTTCAAGACAGAGTTTCTCTGTGTAGCCCTGGCTGTCCTGGAGCTCAGTCTGTAGACCTGACTGGCCTCAAACTCAGAACTCCACCTGCCTCTGCCTCCCAGAGTGCTAGGATTAAAGGTGTTCGCCGCTGCCACCACCACCGCCACCACCGCCACCACCACTACCACCCGACACCATGTGATTTCAATGTGATCCTCATGTAATACCATCCAGACAATAACAATGTGCTGTTTGGACTTTCCAGCTACCAGAACTTTGAGCTCAAACCTCCTTATCTTTATGCATTACCCAACATCAGGGATTACGTTGCAGTAGCACAGGACAATGACACTATCACATCTGCTATCCTCACTTTTCCCTCAAGATTGATGTTTAATTAGCAAAGAAATACATTCATTTCAGCATGATGATATGTGTACTCCTTGTAAAGTAGCTTAAATGAAACCATAAGTTTTCTCACATTTTCTGGCAAGAACAATTGGAATTTTGGCGATTTTCGAAAATACAGCAGCGCATTCTTATCAGCAGTCCTGGAGATCCAGCCCAGGGTCATCAGCACCATTAGCCATGTGCTCTGCTTGTGAGGCACACCCTTAACCCAACACCACCGTGTTTTTATTAACTATGGCCTCCGTGACATAGAATAGATCCTCTCTGGTGCTGCTTCCTTTCTAACTGAAATGTTCCTTTCAACTTTTGCACTTTAAGAGCACTTTCTTTTCTCAATAAAACTACATGACATGGGGTCACTTTGTAGACCAGCCTGCCTCAAACTTATCTTACTACTGCCAAAGACTCCCAAGATCTGGGGCTACAGCTGTGCACCACCACACCTCTCTTCCTTATAATAGTTTTTACATGGTAACGGTATGGCATTGTAATACTTTGTGATCCATCCAATGACACCATTTCACTAATCTTCAGTACAAACTCAGAAGGCTCTCAGTATTTGATAAATTATTTAAAGAATGGGTGAGTGGCAATTCTGTATTATGCAAAAGAAACTAGGAGGATTTAACAGATGGGAAAGAAATTATTCAGTTAATGCCATGCAAGACTGGCAGGCTGTCTAATTCAGCGCCTCTGGAATGTTTATTACTCTACTCTGAAGCAGTGAGAAATTTATATTGCAGCCAAAGTGATTCACTGTGTATCTATTTCCAGAACCAAAAAAGGTGTACAGTCTTAATGGATTCTTGGAACGGTTTTGACATTTCAGAATATGCAGGTCTATCCATCACAAAATTCATTTTATCTAAAATTAGATCGGCATAAGAGATGTTCTCTAAGGCTCACGTTAACCACATGTTCCTAATGTCTACAAATGTTCTGGATGCTGAGGGATGTCTGTCTAATCAGGGCTCTTGATATATGGCACTGGCTATGAACTGAACCTGGCCTTGTTAAGTATGGTTTAATGGCACAATAACTTTCTACGCTCAGGTCAACCATAGCTGTGTATACAAGTTGGAATGTCTTACATTCTTCACTTGTTTTGCACGCTTTGTTTGTGTGTGAATTTTTATCTAACTTGAATAATGCCAATAAATATGTGGTACACTTCTGCTATCTTCGGTCTTCACTAGATTTTTCAGATTCTTAGACTCTTATTTAAAGAATTGAAATAAAAGTGCACATGGATTTCAAAAAAAAAAAAAAAACCCAAAAACTTCATTTAAAACACAAAAATAGAAAGGATCAGAATGCATTGAAAAGGAGCAGCCTATTTAAAAGTCCTCACTGGTAAATCACTCATTTGTCAATTCAAAAGAAAATTACCATAGTGGCTATTATTTTTCCATTGCTGTGATAAAATATTCTGAAAAGGGTGACTGAAGGGAGAAAGGTATATATTGGCTCACAGTTGCAGAGTGGGGATACAGTCTATCAAGGCTGGGAAGGCATCACAGTAAGAGAAGGAAGCTAACCTACCACAACACATTCTCAATCCAGAAATAGAGAGTAATATATAAAAAGTGGGACCAGGTTACAGAATCTGAAAAACCTCACTCAGAAATATACTTCCTATACTTGGGTAGAGGACCCAAGGCTCTACGTCCTCAAAAGTCCATGACCATCTCAACCAGCCGGAGACCAAGTGTTAAAACACATGAGGGGGACATCTGATTTCCAAATCACAATGTAAACAACCGCTTAGTTCAGGTCCTGGGCATATATTGGAAGAAAATGTAATCAATGTGTGAGTGATAGCTGCATACTCATGTTTATTGTAGCAATACTCACAGTAGTCAACAAATGGATAAAAATGCCCATTGTAATGAAAGTCACCTATACAAAACAGAATGGTATTTAGTCATAAGAACAATAAAACCCTGATGCTTGAATCAGCATAGTGGAAGTAGAGGTGATTATAGTTAGTGAAATAAGGCACAAGTTCTACAGGAGTTCAATCATATAGGAAATCTAAAAATGTTGATTCCCAGAGGCGGGGAGATCAGACATAGAGAACAGCAGACAGCTCTGGCGTGGATATGGAGCCTTCATGCAGTGACAGCAAAAGGTTTTATGTGCTTGCCCAGTAGAATGGAGGCTATTTATCTGAAAATGCTAGAAGGGAAGCATCCTGATGCGTTCACCATAGAGAAATCTTTAGAGTCACATGTGTGTGATCCTATTATACAATGATTACCTGTACCAAAGGTTCACATGGGATGTCACTAATATGTATAACTTTCATGTCCTTACAAGACAATATCAAAAATAAATTAAATCTTTAAATGCAAAGAGACTTGTTGTGGGAAGTATATTTTCCTATATAGAAACCGTGTTAATGTAGATTCCCATATAAAGAAAATAGTCTATACATTAGAACAGTGCTTGTTTTTTGCTCCCCCATTTTTCATAATTTTGTAACAAAATATTCTCACATAATTGTGTGAAGCTACTTTAAATATTTTTTAGTAAAGTATTCTGACCTAATTCAAGGACTGTTATAGGTCTTCCATTAATTTTCAGAATCCTTTTTAACAACAGTGTGATCATCTTCATCACTAACTTAAGAGAAAAACAACACCTAAATCCAATGTACAGAGACTGACTCGGCCTCTGTGATCAGACTCTATAACCTTTGAGCAGAGGAGAGATGAAAATTGAACAGTGACATATTGGAGAGATACCAGCGTGTAAGAGTGCTTGCTGATCTCGCAAAGGACCTGAGGTCAGGCCCCAGCAAGTCAGGTGGCTCACAACAAACTGTAACTACAGCACCAGAGGACCCAATGCCCTCTCCTGGTCCCTTTAGGCATTACACTTATGTAAAACACACACACACACACACACACACACACACAGGCTTAAAAATAAAATACATCATTTTTGAAATTTAAATATTTCAAACATTTAAATGGGATGGACAAAATCCTGTCCCCTGGATCCCTTTTTCACAAGCATTCCCTTGCAGCTTTTTTTAAAAAACAGTTTTAGCTACACTTTATGTTGTAAACCCTCCTTCTCCTTCTCCCCTTACTCCTATCTCCCTCTCTCCCTCCCTTCCCCTCCCCCTCCCCCTCCCCCTCTTCCTCTCCCTCTCCCTCCATTCCCCTCCCCCCTCTCCTTCTCCCTTCCCCTCCCCTCCTCCCCGCTCTCTCTCTGTCTCTCCCTTTCTATCTCTCTCTGTGGCAGCATACCACCACATGCAGAGTCTTCATCAATGAACCGTGACACGTTTGTCCTGGGTCACTTCCCCATTTCACTTTTTAGAAAAAGAATATGACATCTGTTTCAATGTAAGCAAATCAATGGAAATTTTAAGAAAATTTCTAGATGACTATCCACAGTAGATACTTTTAGAAAGTGATTAAGAAAACCTAACTGTGTGGGTCTCTTACCACCCACTGCTCAGTTTCACCTCCATCCTGCATATATAAATGGGGGAATTGTGAATTAAACACATCTGTAGCCTTTTCTCTCGGTTATGTTGAGTATGTGGGAAACTTGTAGGAATTTCTACTTGTTTAACACAAATCCTTCTTCCATGGAATCATTTCAAATTTGCTCCTGAGAGAGTAAGATTTTTGCAACGTAGATGACACAGTAGCCGTCACTGCCAGAATGAACTGATTGCTTTTTCAAGTCTCTATTCCCCAAACTCTTCTATTTACAAAGTCACTGAAGGGAGGAAATGAGGAAATTCCTCTCTGACTGTAATACATGCCGGGCCTGAGAACACTATAGAGATTGTTGTGACTTGGGGGACTCACTCTGAGAGATTACCACTTACATAAGAGATACTTAAATTTTCTGCTTCCTAAGAAGTGCCATGCCAATGCGGGGAGGTATCTCAGTCAAGCGAATGCTTGCCTTGCAAGGTCAGTGACCTGAGTTCAATTCTTAGAATTCACACAATAAAGCTGGGCATGCTAGTATGTGCTACACTGGGGAGGCAGTGACTACAGACCCCTGAAGCTCAGTCAGTGTGAAATCCTGTCCCAGTGTATACAAGGTAGGCAGCACCTGATGGACACCCCTTGCATGGACACACACATATACAAACACACAAATCCTTTTCCTTCCTGCCATCCCTATCCCAAGTTTCAAAGAACCAGCCTATGACTAACCAAGTCATTGTCCTCTACGTTTCCATGACCTAACTACGAAAGGAGACGCCATGATGCTATTAATTTGAGGGCCTGTTTACAAATCACTTAAATTTATAAGTTTTTTAAGGAAACAAGAAGAGGCTTGGCATCTGAGGAAGATGTGGGGATGGAGAGAAAGAGGAGGGGGGTTCTCTTAAAATACGCAGACTATAACTTTTAAGAGAGAAAATATAAAAGGAAAATACAAAACACTGGGGAAAACGCCAGTTGGAAAATAATAGACCGGTCTATTAAAACCGTTTCTATAAAGATTAGTCTACAAATTGAAAGAGACAAGCCCTTGGGAGGCATTAAAACAGGAAGCTGTTTTTAAAGGGGAGGAGCCATGCTTGGTTGCTTCAGAGCCTCAGCTACCACCTAAACATGCCACACCATCAGAATGGCCTTACCCACTCAGCATCCCTCCCATTCACGCCCTGGAAAGTCAGCAGCGACTAACTTCCCGCCTCCAGAAAAGCCTGAGTTATGTAAAAATCAGGGTTAGACCTTCTGTTCCTGCCATGGTATCCCGAACTCCCTTTGGCTTGTTTTCCTGCACAAAGTTGTGGCAATGGAGAATATACAGTGAGTTAAGACCCCAGGAGTAAAAGTAATAATAAAACACTTAGAAAAGAAGCCAGAGATAATATCTCCACATCCTACAATACCCATAACTCAACAACCCCCAGAAACAGAAAGCCCTCTTTTTGCATTTCCTAAAGATGTGTCCCACCTTAGAGTAAATGGTTAAAGACAGTGACTTGATAAAGACAGACAGTAACTTTATCAGACATCTTCCAAATGGTAATCCAACCGTTGACTCCTGTGATGCTGTGGGTATTTAAAGCTCATCATTTAGTAGGATAAGTGACTAAGGGAAGGGAAATCACTGTGAATACACCAACTAAAGCTGGTGGCTATGATGGAAATATGTCCACGTAGGGACAACTTTTTAGGTAGACTGAGACAAAATATAGATGCCGCCAACCTGCCTTAGTTGCAACGCAGCCACATTTGGCTCTCATCTGGAAAGATTCCTGATAGATCCCATGAGTTTTTCATTTTTCTGCCTTTCTTTTCACTTATTCATTATTTTTATTAATTTTCAGTTATTAATTGATAATATTAATTGTTAATTATTTTATTGATCATTTTCAGATTAAAATCCTGCTTTGAAGTATAATCACAAAATTGAGCTGCAGAGCTAAGAGTCATTCTTTGGAGCACTGCAGGAACATAGGGACTTACAAGAATTCAAATTGGACCTTGAGCACCCTGACATACAGCCCCAAATAGGACAATGAAGCCTATGAAGGCTCCCCAGAGACCTCAGGCACTGTACTGGCTGCTTCTGTGTGTCAACCTGACACAAGCTGGAGCTCACAGAGAAAGGAGCCTCCCTCAAGGAAATGCCTCCATGAGGTCCAGCTGTAAGGCATTTTCTCAATTAGTGATGAAGGGTGGGAGGGCCCCTGTGGGTGGTGCCATCCCTGGGCTGGTAGTCTTGGGTTCTATAAGAAAGCAGGCTGAGCAAGGCAGAGGAAGTAAGTCAGTAAGTAACATCCCTCCATGGCCTCTGCATCAGCTCCTGCTTCCTGGCCTGCCTGTGTTCCAGTCCTGACTTCCTTTGGTGATGAACAGCAATGTGGAAATATAAGCTAAATAAATATTTTCCTTCCTAACTTGTTTCTCAATCATGATGTTTGTGCAGGAATAGAAACCCTGACGAATCAGGCATCCAGAAGAGAATCTTCATCATTCCCCTACTAGACAATTGGCAAAGTGTTTTGCCTAAAACTGCACACAGGTGGAAATAAGAAAAATGAGTTCCTTCCATTCAAATATATTAGAAATTCCTTTCTCTTAAAAATGTAAAAAAGGGAAGAAAAAACTGATTCCTTTTGTGTAGATCTATATCAGGACAATTGTTCGTTTTTATTGAATCTAGCACTAATTTAGGAATTAGTTTAGGTCTTTAAAATTTTTCTAACAAACAATATGAAAGTTAAAGGAAACTTTGCTCAATTCCACACAAAACCAAATATTTCTTCAGCATAGAATTCAGCATCCCAGGATTATTTTCTAATTACTTGCACAAATATGATTGTCATAGATTTTAATGAGAATAATTATATTCTGAATAACAGTCTTCAAATTTTGAGTCATAAAATATTTGCTAAACATCCCATTTAAGAGTTCCACAAAAAAATATTTCCCATTCACTTCTTAACCAAAGTTATGAAGAAATATATTAAATAAGATTAAGTTCAAGTGCTAAATAATTAACATAAGAGAGGAAAAAATATTAATTTGCTATGTTTTATATGACTCTTAATGATTAATGAATTTAAATCTCAAATCCTGATTGTCTTATTAATATTATTAAATAAACTTAGCCTGACAAAATAAATTCCCAAGTAAATGTTACACCACCCCAGTGTATAACACAATTTCTACTCTGATGTTTACTCTCCATTTTTCATCTACAACCCTGGGTAGTTTAAGGAAGTGGACACTGTCTTCAATTATGACTTATTTGAGCTTCATATAAAATCATAAATCTAGGTACTTTCCTTAAAAGTACCTCCTATGGAAGGACAGTATTTTCATAGAGTTTAAGGCGGTCACTAATTTGGATGCTTCAATCAAAAAAATAAAAGTGGAAAGGGGAGAAAATTATTGTTGGCTGGAAAAGGGTAAAGCTCAAAACAGAGATGAGGGTTGTTCCCCATACTGATGCAGCTGAGGGGTAGCAGAGAGCCAGGATCACAGAGCATCTACAGTGGAAAACAAACAAATGGAATGCATGTTAAAAATTCACAGAGTAGATAGTGACTGATACCTTCATGGATAAGGTCTCAGTGAAAACATTAAGTTGAAAAGCTCTGCTAAGAAATTGACATATTGCAGAAAAGAGAAGAGCAAACTAAAGACTAACTTGTGAGAAGGCCCAGTACCCAATGGATGAGGGAAGAGAAAAAGGTACCAGTGCTGAGGAGATTGAAGATGCTGTGGTGCTCCAGAAAAAGACACCACATTTTCCAGAGAAGGAGTTTCAACATGATCGTATAAGTTGAATAGCCCAAGAAAAGGAAACTTTTCCATGGGTTTTACTAGAAACATGCAATTAAGTCGCTGATGGTTCACCTTAGAAGCCTAAGTTTCATGAGGCTGATCCAGTTTTAAAATTTATAAACAGAACACATAATATGAGAGAAAGAGATCATGACTATAAGGATTATTAGAAGGCGTGGTCATGGGATGGTAAAAAATGCTTTCAAAGACACTTAAAACAAGCAAAGCAACCAAGTAAGAACACTTCAAGTGACCTTTATGCATGA